>NC_057796.1:355389113-355689113 GCF_018294505.1 Triticum aestivum | reverse complement strand
ACAGAAACCTGAAATGGGGAATGCCAGAAACCCCCAGCACCCCCCCCTGGAACAACTAGGGTTTACTAAAATTTTTCCAATGAACCTGAAATGCCCTCCATAAATGTTCTCCACCTTTGGTCTTGGTTAAAACCTCTGCCAAAAATGGTTTCATATTTTTGGAGGCCATCTTGGATTTTTGCACAAGCCATAAGTATTTGCAATTGGGCATTTTAAATGCTATAAATATTTTCAAATGCCCAAATAACCTTGGAAGTATTTTTAGGCTGTTGGGAATAATCTCAAAGGTGCCTCAGAATATTTTCAGGATTTTTCCAAATGAAATAGTATTTTTACTATTTCAAAACACAGTACAGAAATAAATAAAAAGAGAAAAGAGAACAGAAGGCAGAAAACTTACCTGGCAGCCCACCTGGCGGCCCAGCACTGTGCTGGCCCGCGCCAGCGAGCTGCTTGCTCTCGCCAGAGCAGGCAGACAGCTGACGCCGGCGAGCGTGAGCTCGCCACGGCGCCAGCAGCTTGCCGCCCTCGCCGCGGACGAGCTGGACGACCTTCCTCGACGCGCCCCGAGCCCCTGGACATCGTCACTCTCCCCCATCGCCTCTCCCTCGCCTTTTCCCCACCATGGCCGACGCCGCCGCAGACACCTCACCGGAGTAACCGTGGCCACCGTCGACCTCGCGCCATTCCACTGTGTCCTACAGCTCTGCCGTCGCCCACTCCTTCGAGCAAGCCGAGCCCCGAGCGCTCGTTTGCCCCGAAGCTCCGCCACCGACCTCGCCTTCGCCGCTCCCCGTCGGAGATCCCCTCCGCCGTCGCCACTGCTACAGCTCGTCTCCGACCCCGCCGCCTGCTCCGTCGCAACCGCCGTGAGCATGGCCACCTTCCCATCCTCCCCTCTCTCTCTCTCGAGCTCTGTAGCCACCGCACGAAGCTCACCCGAACGCGCCGCCGTACGAGCTCGTCGCCGACGAGGCTCCGGCCATCCAACGGCCGCACCACCGTAGCCATTAGCTTCACCGCAACGCCAGGAACCCGTAGCGCCATCGCATGTCCCTCGCCGTGCTCTCTAGCTACGGTTTCAACCACGCCCGTACTCCGGCAGCCGCACGGCTCGTCGCCGGCGTCGATTCCGGCGACCCCGAGCTCCACTACCACCACCAGTCGACGCGGTTCGCCCCCAGCTACACGTAGGTACTCTCCGCCGTCCTTTTGGTCGCCGGAGAGGGATCCCGCACTCCACCGCCGTGTCTGGACGTCGCCGGCGGCTAAACGCCGGCGAGTCAACGTGGTTTGACCACGGTTTAACCCCCCAGGGTCACTGACGAGTGGGGCCCGCCTGCTAACTAATCTGAGTTAGAGTTAAAACTAATCCTAATTAACTAATTACCTAACAGTGACACTGACACAGGGGACCCACACGTCAGGATTGACCTGGACGACCCCGTTGACCTGCTGACGTCACACTGACGTCAGGCTGACGCAGTAAAGCTTTTACTGGAATTATTCTTATATTGGAAATTCCAGAAATTATCACAAACTTCAAAAAATCATAGAAAATAATCTATAGCTCAGAATGAAAAGATTTATATATGAAAAATGATCAGAAAAATCCATTCTATCCATCTGTACTGGTTTCATGCATGATTAAGCAAGTTAACCTACTGTTTTATACAGAACAAGATAAGGCATTATTATGGGCCATTTATGAACTTGGAATTTGAATCTTTGATTCAAATTAGTCCAAACCTTTCTGACCTTAGTTGCATTAGCCCAATACATCCATTTTGCCATGTCTCATGCATGCATCATATTGTTGCACTTGCTTGGTGTTGATTGTGCTTCGGTATGCTCATCGTGGTAGGTCCTGCCGCCGAGGATATTCACGGGTATCCAACTGAAGGGCAGTATCCCACCACCACTCTGTCAGGCAAGCAACCCATTGATCATTTCGATACAAACCCATCTTCTCGCTTCTGCTCTCGTTTACTGCATTAAGACAACGCGATTCAAACTGCTGTGTGTGTTGCGGTAGTTGAACCCATTTTCCTCTGCATGACCTGTCATTGCCACAGTAACTAGATGAAACCCACTAGCATGTGTAGGAGTTGATTGAGCCATGTTGTGTTCCTACAATGCTATGCTTGCTATGCTTAGAGTTGTGTCAGGTCTGGCTCATCAGGGTGATGAACTGGAGTGAAAGTGTGTGTGTCGGTAAGGAGAGTAAAGTGTTGAATACGATTTGGTAAAGGTATCGATGGGAGGCCATGTAGGAGTACATGGTGGGTTGTTTCATTGAGACCGTCCCTAAGAACTGAGATCTGTATGCGTGATTTAAGATTCAGCTACTACCACACATTGGGCCCGAAACCAATGGACCCCCTCGGCTTCTTATTCACCCTTGTCCTCTGTCCAGGAGTTGCACGTAGTTTCTGGTGTTTGTAGTAAGCTGGAGGCCGTGGACAGCGCTGACCAAGGGGTGGGCTGTGATGCGGTAGGCTCGTGGCACGGTGTACCGAGTCGCCCGTTTGGTGTCCGGGAACCCTGCACACATCGTTCGGGGCCGTATGTGGAAACCTCGGCCGGACTCCCTGCGGATGGAACCTGAATAGGCGATAAACCTGGACTAGAGACTCGAGTGTTTAGGTAGGCTGTGGCCGACACCCACGTTGGGCTTCCGCTTGAAGGTTGCCGAGTACACGTCGTGTAGCGACGATAAGTGGTGAGAGCGTGTGTGACGAAGTACACCCCTGCAGGGTATGAAACTATTCGAATAGCCGCGTCCGCGGTAAAGGACTACTTGGTCGCTTATGCAGTTCATAGACAAGTAAATGGATACTACTAAAAGCCTCAAGATAAGTGTGAGTACCGCGGATGGCCCTCTCGTTGGATGACGAGGGAGGATCCACGGTGGAGTATTGAGTTGGTGATTAGTGGACTCGTGTGCGAAAACTATTTCACAAGTGGTGTATCGTAGGATAGCTTAGCCAAGAGTCAAAGCTGGCTTGCCGCAATAACCCCACTACCTTCTTGAGAATGAACATGTATAGTAGGATCTGTTGTAAGACTTGCTGAGTACCTTTGTACTCATGTTGTTTTAATTACTGTTTTCAGACGACAACACCGCCCCTTCTGACGGGTTCTACGTAGAACTCGACGACGACGAGTGACGCGCCACCCAGGTGGTGATCTAGGCTTGTGAAGGGCCTATGTAGATAGACAGGCTTCGTCAAGCCTTCTTTCTTCTAGTGTCTGTACCCAGACAGTTTGCTTCCGCATGTGCTTGTATGATTGTATGACTTGAGTGTTGGGTCATGCGACCCCTATCTGTATGAACAAGTTATGTAAGGCTCTCCGGAGCCCCTTAAATAAAGTACTTGAGTTGTAGAGTTTTGTTGTGATGCCATGTTGTATTCGCGCATATCGAGCATATTGTGTGTATGTTTGAAATGCTTGGTATGTGTGGGATCCGACAATCTAGTTGTCTATCTTTAGCAGCCTCTCTTATGGGGAAATGTAGTCTGGTGCCTCCTTGAGCCATAGTAGTCCGCTACAGCCCGGTTCACCGGAGTCCTGCTAGCCCAGCACTACTGCTCTGGACACTTGACTGGCCGGCATGTGAGTCATATCGTTCCTGTGTCTGTCCCTTCGGGGAAATGTCACACGGTGACTTCCGGAGTCCTGCCTAGCCTGCTACAGCCCGGGTTCCCGGAGTCCTGTTAGCCCAGTGCTTCAGCCCGGCTTCACACGCTGCTGACCGACATGTTCGATGTTGATTCATGTATGCCTGTCCCCATACGTTAGTGCCGCTTTGGGTTCACGACTAGCCATGTCGGCCCGGGTTCTCTGTCATATGGATGCTAGCGACATTGTCATATACGTGAGCCAAAAGGCGCAAACGGTCCCGGGCCATGGTAAGGCGACACCCGTGGGAGTACCGTGCGTGAGGCCGCAATGTGATATGAGGTGTTACAGGCTAGACCGTTTTGGTTCCTCCAACAGCTCCCGGACCATAGTACGACTACTATGTTGAGCAGAGGCCTCAGGTTCAGAAGCCGAAGCCAAGGCTGCCAAGGCTTCCAGGTGCTGCTACATCACCAGGATCTTTCAGCGTGAACAGCTTCAGAGCACACAACACCTTCTTCGACAGCGCCAAGAATCCATACTCGAAGCCAAAGATCTCTTCCGATCGATTTTGGAGCTATCAGCAGAGCAGCTATTACTCCTGCATTCTATACAATCAAGAGCGAATCTTTCCACACATGCATCTTGATTGTGAAGCTATTGCTGGGCTGCCTATCTTGAAGAAGCACTTGACTGCTTTCGGGAGGTTGGTCTTCTGCCATTTGTTACGGACAAAGAGCACTGGAATGAAGAGCTTCTGCTATAGTTCTATGCCACACTTCACATTCGTGGCTACAACAGGTATCCAAAGACGTGGATCCTTGTGGATGACAGGTGATGTGCATCATGAAGCCAAAGCTCAAGACATCATCGAGCTTACTTCCCTGCCCACTCCAGGTGAGTTGTATGAGCCTGGTTGTCAGCTTCACAGAAATGAACTATAGAGTATTTTCCAAAGGCCTGAGCCAAATATGAGTGAGATGCTCAGCACGATGAAGCCACTGCCCCAAAATGCTGAATACCCTAAAGAGTTCTTCGTGAAAGACCTCGAGTGCCCCGCACAGTTTATCATATTCTGAGGCGTACTCTATGGCCAATCAAGGGACACTCTTCGGAAGCCAAACTTGAAGGAGCCATGAACACTTTGGTATTCTATATCATCAATGGCATCAGATTCAGTACCCAGGATTTCTTCATCAGACAACTTGCTGCATCTGGGATTGATCTGTTTGGCTTGAATTTTTATGCTCCATGGGTAATGCGCCTGATCAAACTCCATTCTTCTGTTGACTATCAGCCCTCAGTGCGCAACCATCTTGTATTTTTGCCTGAGGTTGATCTGTCCATTGAAGCCATCTACCCTGAGCCTACCAAGAAGCCTCTCTATCTTCATAATGTTGATCATCAAAGCTTCACGCAACCAATAGAAGGAATTCATGTTCCCAATGCGGCAACTCCCTCTTCACCTCTGGCTCGAAATATGCGTGTGCCCCATCGTGCGAACACCGAAGCCACTGACAGTACTATTGCACAAAGGCCTCGGAAGCGTGCTCGTGTTCTTAATGACCGATAGCTACTTGTGGCCTTACATCAGAAGCAGGATAAGCATCATGACTGGCTCAAGCGTCAGGTGCAGATTATCTTGGTGGATGTCAATTGCATTCGAAACTTGGCCACCAAGAACTCATTTGTTGCCCATGAAGCCTGTCGGTAGTCCTGGAATAGTCTCACACTGCTCTGTCCTGAAGCTGATCTTCTCGAAGATGGCTTCACTGAGGACTTCAAGTTTGATTCTAGGCCACAACAAAATGGAAGCTGGCGCCGCACTCCCTCAATAGAAGATTCTGAGCGTCCATCTTCGGCTGCAACTGTTGTTGCAAGAGTCGTCGATGAAGAAGACGATGCCACTTCACCAACCATGGCTTCACTGCATCTCGACACTGCACCTGGCCCCTCTGCACCACCGAACTTGATACATGTGTGAATACATAGACAAACAGAGTGTCACTAGTATGCCTCTACTTGACTAGCTCGTTGAATCGAAGATGGTTAAGTTTCCATTAACGGGATCACATCATTAGAGAATGATGTGATTGACTTGACCCATTCTGTTAGCTTAGCATTTGATCGTTTAGTATGTTGCTATTGCTTTCTTCATGACTTATACATGTTCCTATGACTATAAGATTATGCAACTCCCGAATACCGGAGGAACAATTTGTGTGCTACCAAATGTCACAACGTAACTGGGTGATTATAAAAGTGCTCTATAGGTGTCTCCGATGGTACTTGTTGAGTTGGCATAGATCGAGACTAGGATTTGTCACTCCGATTATCGGAGAGGTATCTCTGGGCCCTCTCGATAATGCACATCACTATAAGCCTTGCAAGTAATGTGACTAATGAGTTAGTTGCGGGATGATGCATTACGAAACGAGTAAAGAGACTTCGCGGTAACGAGATTGAACTAGGTATTGAGATACCGACGATCGAATCTCGGGCAAGTAACATACCAATGACAAAGGGAACAATGTATGTTGTTATGCGGTTTGACCGATAAAGATCTTCATAGAATATGTGGGAGCCAATATGAGCAACCAGGTTCCGCTATTGGTTATTGACCGGAAACGTGTCTCGGTCATGTCTACATAGTTCTCGAACCCGTAGGGTCTGCACGCTTAACGTTCGGTGACGATCATTATTACGAGTTTATGTGTTTTGATGTACCGAAGGTAGTTCGGAGTCCCGGATGAGATCGGGGACATGACGAGGAGTCTCCATATGGTGGATACGTAAAGATTGATATATTGGACGACTATATTCAGACTTCGGAAAGGTTCCGAGTGATTCGGGTATTTTTCGGAGTACCGGAGAGTTACGGGAATTCACCGGGGAGTATATGGGCCTTATTGGGCTTTAGGGGAAAGAGAGAGGGGAGGCTGCGCGCCCCCCAAGGCTTAGTCCGAATTGGACTAGGGGGAGGGGCAGCGCCCCCTCCTGCCTTCTCTTCTCTTTTCCCTTTCCTTCTCTCCTACTCGTACTACTTGGAAGGGCTCCTAGTTCTACTAGGAAAGGGGAATCCTACTCCCGGTGGGAGTACGACTCCCCTAGGGTGCGCCATAGAGAGGGCCGGCCCTCCCCCTCCTCCACTCCTTTATATATGGGGAGGGGGCACCCCTTGGAGAAACAACAATTGATCATTGATCGATTAGCCGTGTGCGGTGCCCCCCTCCACCATAATCCACCTCGGTCATATCGTCGCGGTGCTTAGGCGAAGCCCTGCGTCGGTAGCAACATCATCACCGTCATCACGCCGTCGTGCTGACGAAACTCTCCCGTGAAGCTCTCCTGTATTGGAGTTCATGGGACATCATCGAGCTGAACGTGTGCTGAACTCGGAGGTGCCGTGCGTTCGGTACTTGGATCGGTCGGATCATGAAGACGTACGACTACATCAACCGCATTGTTCCAACGCTTCCGCTTTCGGTCTACGAGGGTACGTGGACACACTCTCCCCTCTCGTTGCTATGCATCACCATGATCCTACATATGCGTAGGAAATTTTTTGAAATTACTATGTTCCCCAACACCTCTCGGGCTCTTGGCAGGGACCCTGCCAGAAACAACTCCCCTTCGATTGTCGGGCTGCACCCTCCTGCCAGGCCACTGGTCCCCGCGGTCGAAGAATGCACTCCCACGAATGAGGAGGTGCCGCTAGTCCTCGTTGCCGAGCCCTAGGCTCCAACTTGGGCAAGGCACATAGCCAATTTCCTCCAAACTGGAGAACTTCCCGAAGAGCAAGAAGAAGTGGAAAGAGTAGCCCGGAGGGCCATTATGTATCAGTTTGTCAATGACACACTATACAGAAGAAGGCCCAACGGTGTGAAATGGAAGTGCATTTGCCGGGAAGAAGGAAAGGTACTGCTGGCGGAAATACACAAAGGCATGTGTGTCGCGGGATATCCGCGACCACCTATGGGACGAGGTGGCCCCTTACTGGTTTGGCGGGGGGACGTTGCATTGCACAAAGAGCAGATCGTCGCACGGCAGCACGATAGAAAGCACACGAACAATTTACACTACTGCAGGAGACCGCTAACGCGACACTATGATCAGAGACCCTTTGCCGAAACTGTGTGCGATGCAATAATCGCAAACGGTGGTGTAAAAAACCCGTCAGAAAAGGTGCGAAACATTTGCGATGATGGATGCATCAAACATGGTTAAGACTTTAGTTGCGTGTGCGATGAAGGGCATACGGTTAATCCATTCAAATTGTCTGCGATGAGGCAGAACAACAGAAACGGGCAGCCATAACAATGTGTGTGCGATGCAGGAGACATGGTTAATCCATTTGAACTGTTTGCGATGAGGTAGAACAACATAAATGGGCAGCCATATCAATGTGTGTGCTATAAACGGCATACGGTTAACTCAGACAAACTTTTTCTATTAGGTAACACAACATAAATGGTTCAACTTAACAAGATGTGTGTGATATGCAGCATACAGTTCACATGGATGAACTGTTTGCGATGAGCCAAAAGAACACAAACGAGTCATGTAAACAAGATGTGTGTGATACGTGGCAAACAGCCGACTCAGATGAACTGTTTGCGATGAGAAATTACAACACAGACGGTCAATACAGTTACTTCGTGTGTGATTTTGTGTGTACAAAAAACTTTGAAAAATGCAAACTAGTTGCTTGCGGTGGCTAGGAGTATCGCACACGATGCGTCTGCGAGTACTCATGTGCGATGATTAGTACGTTACACATACGTTTCCTTAGGTGAACATCTGTGTGAATTTTCAATATGGACAGTTAATATGCAAATGCCTTCTGGAAATCAGGCACACGCTTAAGCTCAATGAACTGTGTACGATACTAATACTTTACATGAAAATTGATGAACTTGGGTAACAACATTTGAGTAACATATATATAGTGGTTACACTATTCGACAAAAGGAGGATCTTCATAACACGGTTTCGACAACCATATGGTCCATATCTACATACTTAACATAGTAACAACTATCACATTTTAAGAGGCTAAGGGCCAACAACCATATGGTCCATATCTACATACTTAACATATATAGTAACAGCTAGCACATTTTAAGAGGCTGAGGGCCAACAACCACAACTATCCACTGGAAGCAGCTTGATCACGACGACTCGGCATCTTGTCAATGAAAAGGAAGAGCCCTCCTACGCCTTGGGAGAGCAGGAGTAGAACACTGTCTCCAATTTTCCAATATGGATGCATTGCCACGAGAAGAGAGAACTTGTTAATTTGAATGGTTCCATTTTTGCGGGAAATGCAGTACCTTACAATCACTTTGGCGTTATTAGCAGGCACAAGTGTAATTCGACCACGCCGGGAAATCGATCCAGGAACGGCTACAGGGGCAATTTCTGTTGACATGTAGAATAAAAAACAATTGTAACATACCGTTGAAGATATATATAGTTTATGCGCATCAACATTAAAATAAGACTTTTTACAAGCGCTTTGTGCACACAATTGGTCTTGTTCAGTGTGTGCACCATAGGTCTAATTAATCCCATCCAAAATCCAGCGTTCATGCGCTGTGCTATCTCTGTCAGATTATCAACAAAGTTTATGACATGCTTCAAATCCTTCCAATGAAATTTGGTACGCTTAGTAACATACAGATCATTCACTATGCATCCAACATATCCTGCTTAAAAGGTGGAATTGTATTATTTATTCAGAACATGGCAGAAGAATATATAGTGCACATAAATTGGTAAACAGAATTTGTTACTGCCTAGGAACGGAGTCGGAATATGATATCACAATTGGTTGCTTAAATAGTGATCAATTGGTTGCTTAAATACTAATATGATAGCATGGAGAAAGTTGAAAGGACACTAACCTCGATCAGACTTTGATCGGCTGATGACGTTGGGGAAGTAAACATCCATGTTAATTAGACCAGGCTGTGGTGCACGCACTAGAATCTTATTGCCAGCTTTAAGTTCATAACACTTAGACATTTTTCTCCAAAGGTCCACATTAAAATAGGAGTGACTATCTTTATCAAGTTTTACGCTAACCTTCATTGTAAATCCATGTTGCGTTGTTAATATGACATCCTGGGAGTCATCAGCAAAGTAAAGCCCAAGATTTCCTCTACTCCTGTTCTTGCAAACCAAGGGATGTACTGCTTGAAATGAAAATTAAGATCGTACATTAGATATATTGAAATTACCGAGCAAGATGCAAATATGGGAGTAACTGATAGAACATATCCATATATAGATACAAGCAAAGTACAAAAATATAGAATTAAAAATAGATAATGTAACAAAGATTTGATGCCAATATATAGATAATGTACCAATAGACGATATATGTTCACAAATTTAGGCCATGCCGACAGTGGTAGGTTGAGATTGAACATACCAAGTGCTCCCTGAAGTCATTCGGAATGGTGAGATAGAACTTCGTTTCCGACTGGCCACGACCACAGTTGCCCGATTTGTGCTTGCACTATGCACACATGAATGAACACTCAAAAATCAGCTAGAACAAAAATGATTCCACGGCGATTCTTGCCGGTTGATTAACAGCGATGGACGGACTGCGATAAGAGATGAGTGAATATTTAACTAATTAAGTTGATTACCTTCTCCATGAGAAAAATCCCCGGCCCAATCTCGTAGAAAACCCCAGTCGACCAGAGTCTAGAATGTCGGTGCAGATAGGCGGCGGAAAGCGGTGGAGGCAAAATCTGGTGCCGTTTGGTGCGCGACCTACGCCCGCCGCCAACAGCCGTCGAGCTTAGGGTGCAGAGTTGCGGAGGAGTCCACGGAGAGTGAGTGGGGATGAAGTGGGCGAGGGTTTTCTTTTCCTTTTGCATGTGTGAGTGAACACACACGTTTCGCAGAGGCGACGAAGATGAATCGTGTGCGATAATAAATCATCGAGATTGAATGGGAATCCAAATTTCCTTTGTCCTTCATCCATGACTTTTTTCTACGATGAACATAAACCCTGCTAATCACCATGTTCAATTTTGACACTTTTCCGGGTTCATTTACAATATTTAGGGGATTATGTGCATTTTGTACGCATTAATGCACGTAATTCCAATTCAAAAAATTGATGCATGAAAGGGTGCACAAGAACGGTCTGGAAAAACAATACTCGTGGTATTTAGTAATTTCTCAAGCCTTTTCAAGGCATGGGCAGAGATTTCAATGGAATGCGTGGCAATAGTCAACCACAAACGCGTCATTTACTGGGTTGTCAACTATAGAACAATGAAATATGTGCTTGAAAAACATGACGCCTGGCATGGTGCCATGGTATGGCCTCACCGTGCCCTGGTTAAATGCTGAGAAAGTTTGATTTATGTCGTCATGCACGCAGCACGCCCTTCATAAATCGAACCATCACCGAGGAAGTTCAATGCTTTCGAGAGGGAAATCACAAAGATTGAAGGGGAATCCAAATTTCCGTCCTAGTTTGTCATTCAGTTTTTTTCCAACGATCAACATACCAACTCAAATGAAACGTGTTCAAATTTGACATTTTTCTGAACTCATTTACCATATTTAGGGGATTGTGTGCATTTTCTAGGCATTAATTATGCACATAATTAAAATTCAAACAACCGGTGCATGAAAAGGTGCACAAGAACGGTCTGGAAAACCATGCCCGTGCTATATAAAAAATGAAACACATGGTTGAAAAACATGACGCCTGGTGTGGTGCCATGGTATGGCCTCACCATGCCCTGGTAAAAATTGGAGAATGTTTTCCTTATGTCGTGATGCGCGCCTTTCATAAAACGAACCATCATCGGAGGAAGTTTCATGGTTTCGAGGGGGAAATCACCAAGATTGAAGGGGGATCCAAATTTCATTTGTCCTTTGTCCACGAGTTTTTTTCTATGATGAGCATACAACCTGCAAATCACCGTGTTCAAATTTGGCACTTTTCCGGGTTCATTTGCCATATTTAGGGGATTATGTGCATTTCCTAGGCATTAATGCGCGTAATTCAAGTTCAAACAATCGATGCATGAAAGGGTCCACAAGAACGGCCTAGAAAACCATGCTCGTGCCATTTAGTAAATTCTCATGCCTTTTACAAGGAATGGATAGATATTTCGATGAAATGTGTGGCAATAGTCAACCACAAATGTCTGTTTGTTGGGTTTTCACCTATAGAAAAATGAAATAAATGCTTAAAAAACATGATGCCCGGCATGGTGCCATGGTATGACCTCACCATGCCCTGGTAAAAATTTGAGAAGGTTTGGCTTATGTCGTCATGCACGCCCTTCATAAATCGAACCATCACCGAGGAAGTTCCATGCTTTCGAGAGGGAAAATCCCCAAGATTGAAGGGGAATCATAATTTCCGTCGTAGTTTGTCATTCAGTTTTTTTCCAACGATCAACATACCGCCTGAAATGCAACATGTTCAAATTTGACATTTTTCCAAACTCATTTACCATATTTAGGGGATTGTGTGCATTTTCTAGGCTTTAATTATGCACATAATTCAAATTCAAACAATCGGTGCATGAAAAGGTGCACAAGAACGGTCTGGAAAACCATGCTCATGCTATATAAAAAATGAAACACATGGTTGGAAAACATGACGCCTGGTGTGGTGCCATGGTATGGCCTCACCATGCCCTGGTAAAAATGGAGAATGTTTTCCTTATGTCGTGATGCGCGCCTTTCATAAAACGAACCATCATCCGAGGAAGTTTGATTGTTTCGAGGGGAAAATCACCAAGATTGAAGGGGGATCCAAATTTCCTTTGTGCTTTGTCCACAAGTTTTTTCTATGATGAGCATACAACCTGCAAATCACCGTGTTCAAATTTGGCACTTTTCCGGGTTCATTTGCCATATTTAGGGGATTATGTGCATTTCCTAGGCATTAATGCGCATAATTCAAGTTCAAACAATCGATGCTTGAAAGGGTCCACAAGAACGGCCTAGAAAACCATGCTGTCGGGGGAAATCGACACCTATGGAATCACTGGGATCCCTTCTACGGTTGGCGGGCGCGGGGTTGTGCAAAGAGCGGGTCTGACAGGAAGAAGACAAATTGTTTACCTAGGTTCGGCCCGCGAAGATGCGTAATACCCTAGTCCTGCTTTGGTGGATGTATTTGAATGTTCTTGTGTTCTTGAGCTAGCTACGGGGTGTAACTTGCTCAAAAGATCCGAATCCTCGTCCCGGTCGCCTCGGGCCTCCTTGTATAGACAGAAGGGGTTGCCACAGTGGCACGCAGGAGGTGGAAAGGTGTACAGTTGATGAGTCTATCCTCTGGCACCGTCGGACAAACGCATTCAGTGCGCTGCCGACGTGCCCCTCTTGCTTTATCGGGGACGGCGAGGAAGCACGTTCCAGCTGTCGCCGCCTCGCCTGGTTTCAACACGCGTCCGAACTGACGAGGCGTCGCGGCGCCATGTTGGCTGGCTGCTGGGCTGGCGTGGTGGTGGAGCCTCCACAAAGATTTGCATGCCACCACGCAGGTGCTTGCTGGGTCGGTGTAGAGGCCGCTCGTCCCCACGCAGGTGCCTGCCCAGCTGGTTGAGCTAGCAGCTGCATGGGCACAACGGTGGTGTCTTGGCAGGCGCGGGCCTGGCTATGGCCCAGCTGATGCCCTCGGCAAGGATCTTGCCGTGGCATCATTGTCTTCCCCGGCAAGCGTCTTGCCGGGGGTCTCATGGATTTCCTCGGCTGGCATCCCGCCAGGGATCGTTGTCTTCTGATCCTCATCTGATCTTCTGTGTTTATGATCTTGACAAAGATCTGCATGCCACCATGGAGGTGCCTCCCGAGCCTTGGTTCCAATGTAGTTGTTGGCGGCATCAGGAACTCTTGGGATCAAGGGTGGCTCGATCGGCTCGTGTTGGGCGAGACGGCCCGGCAAGGCTCTTGCCGGGGCTGCGGAGATCGCCCCGACAAGGGCCTTGCCGGGGGAGTCCACCTCGCCCCTTTGCTCTTTCATGCTTCTGGTCTTGGCGTTCCCTCGTTTGTCTTGTGCTCCGGCTTCTCTCCGGCTTCCCTCCTCTGCCATGCTAAGTGTGTCCGTGGGCGCCGCTCTGACTGCCCATGCACAAGTAAAGGGGTCAAAAGGAGAGCGCCTACTTTTGTACATCGACAGGAGCCCCCGGGCCTGGGCCACACATAAGCGCGACGCGTTGTTGGGCTAGGCCCAGAATGGTGCGCGGGCAGGTGGGGCGGATTTTATCGTAGTAACTTTTTCAGCCGCTGCGCTTCCCCACGACCCGCGTTGAACGCGCGACGTGGAGGGTCGTGCTTGACGTGGGGGTCATGCGTGGGGCGGTTCCCACACGCATGTGTCACATCGTGCTAAAGAGGCGGCTCGCGCCTTCCCCATAATAAGAGGGAGGCGCAGAGGCGCGGCTCATTTACTTGGGCCGACTCGGGTCGTGGTCTTCAAGGCGTCCGTGCCCCACGATCACGGGGTGGGGAAAGGCCGCCTCACCCGTCCCCTCGATTCTGCTTGGTCGCCACGTGTCCCCCATGCAAGTGGCAGGCGGTGGAGGCGGGAAACCGGGCCGTCGCTGATTCGGGCAGCGGGTCGGTCTTGATTCCCTGCGCCCCCGATGGCCGGATTGGCCAAGTGGGGCGGCCGAGCTCTGACCCCGCCCTTTTATAAGAAGGGGGAGGGGGATGGCATCCCACATCCTTTCATCATCCGTCTCCATTCAGTTCGGCTCCTTTCCTGGCACCGGGATGTTCTCTTGGTGCCTTCTGCTCCTCGTACCTCGCCTAGGCGCTCTTTTAGCCCTCCCGCGATCTTGTTCCACCTTCTGAGGAGAGGGACAAGAAAGGGATTATGGACATCTTGTCTCTTTTTACTTTGTAAGCCTGCGGGCATTTGTTAATTTTAAGACTTGTAATCCCCTTGCTCATCTTTTTTATTCCGTATGAACTGTAACTATACGAGATGTTTTTATTGAAAAATGGTGTTTGCTGGGTTTTTTGTGCGCGAGCGAGGCCCATGCCAAGTAATGAATCCTTGTTATTTTTTAAGATAAACATTGTCGCCCGGCAACAGGCCTTGCCGTCCCCTTACTTCAGTCGACCATTCTCACGCCCTTGGTGGAGGCAGGGGCGAAGTAGAGTTAGGCCCTTCGTTTATTCCTCGCCACCGTGACTACAACCTGGTTCCGACCCAGTGACTTGGGTACAGGAAGAAGGGGGAGCACGGTGGTCTAGGAGCAAAACGAGGTTTCATACACTACTAGGAAAAGGCCTACTAATGGCGCACCTAATTTGGCCATTAATGGCGCATTAGTGGTGCGCCATTAGTGCCACGCCATTAGTATATTTTACTAATGGCGCACCACTGGTGCGCCATTAGTATCTGGTATACTAATGGCGCACCCCAGATGCGCCATTAGTATATACAACAGTGCGCCATTAGTATGCCTCCCAGGGGGCCATCTATACCCAGGTGCTTTGGCATACTAATGGCGCACAACAACAGGATGCGCCATTAGTAACTTCGGCATACTAATGGCGCACTGTTTAGTGATGCGGCATTAGTATCCTTTGGCATACTAATGGCGCACTATGATGTGATGCGCCATTAGTATGAATATTAGGTTTTTTTATTTTTTTATTTTCTGTTTTTTGCACAGGTTACAAAATGTATAATTGGACAAAATATAGACAGCACACATCAACAACAGATTCATCGAATACAATAGAAGATTAGTCTCTGAATACAATTCATCATTTTAGTCTCCGAATACAATTCATCATATTAGTCTCCGAATTGAAAAGACCGAACAAAGATAGAACATTATATTACAAGTCTCGAGACCGCGAGTTTGTCTTCACATTACAAGTCGATATCGATCATCTAAACTACCATCACATAGAAGAGAGCTGCGGTCATCACGATGAGCATCATCACGATGAAACTCGTCTTCATCCGGTTCCTCCAACGCTCCCTCCCCTCTCCCGCTAGATAGCGGGCGTATCTAGATTCGGCCTCGGCCCTAGTGGCGTACCCTTTGTAACTGTTACCGCTGAATCGGTGAACCTGTCTCCGACACTCCTCCCAGTCGTCGTAGACTCCGGGAACGGGTGCGGAGCACGGTCGGGCGCCGGTCCTTCCGTTGCCTCTTCGGTTGGCTGCCATCTGTGTGTGCGCCGCCATCACCAGTGGTGGCATCCTCGGCGGCACCATCAGTGGTGGCATCA
Organism: Triticum aestivum; assembly: GCF_018294505.1. Lineage (NCBI taxonomy): Eukaryota > Viridiplantae > Streptophyta > Magnoliopsida > Poales > Poaceae > Triticum > Triticum aestivum. The sequence goes on along the minus strand of NC_057796.1, from coordinate 355,673,246 downwards.
GTGGGGTCATCCTCGGCGGTACCATCAGTGGTCTCAGGATCGATGGGGAAGGCGGCGTCCTCATACAAGTGTGGTTGTTCCTCCATCTCCTGGGACAGCTTCCAGAATGCCTTGACGCCCGAACCCCCGGCCTCATCGTTGTTGGCCATGTTTCTCTCTAAATAGGAACAAAATTTGGTCAAAAAGTTGGTTATTGTCAAGGAACAAGATCATGGTCTCATCATTTAGGGTTTGTCGACACCGAGGCATCCTAAAAGCTAAGCTTTTATCATTGAGGGTTTTTCGACGCCGAGGCACCCTAAAAGCCTAAGCTTTCATCATTTCGGTTTTTATCGACACCGAGGCACCCTAAAAGCCATGCATTAGTCACAAGTACGCCGGGGCACTTGATCCTACTTAATTAACTACTAAGATACCCCGGCCCATGCATTCGTCACAAGTACCCCATATGTCCTATTTTTAGCAAAGTCATGCTAAAATTCACGGAAAATTTCAGCATGACCTTTGCTGAAAATAGGACATATGGAGTACCCGAATTTGCCGGAACGGAAGTTAATCGACATTCCGGCAAACTCAAGGGCCTCTCGGGTGGACAAGGCAAAAAAGGCCTCCATCACAACATGGAAAATACATTGGCATGTGAAGAGGTGAAACAATATATGCATCTCCAAGCAGTATCATTCAACATTTTGGACAAAACACTACAAGCAACATGAGACACTGAAAACAATTGCTACCAATGAATCTACACTTCTATAACAAAATAAATCAGAAACTTAGTCTGTCATCATTAGGCAGCCACCATTAGTTATTCCGTTATGTTAAAGCAGAAATAGAAAAATAGACTGAAAACACTAAAATCAGAAACAAATCCAACTGTACAGGCCAATGCATATAGGAAAAGTGAGGGGTTGAACTTCATTTTTTTTCAGGTTTTCTTGGGTGTATGAGGTCTGCTCTAATTTGTTTTGAAAAGTGAACCTGCTGTACTGGCCAATGCATATAGGAAAAGTGAACCTGCTGTACAGGCCAATGCATATAGGAAAATTAAGTCATGGAGAGTTGTTCATGATGTTCCTTGCCTTTTTTTGTGATACATAAGGTAAGGTTCAACAGCTTCAGAACTTTTTCTGTGATACAAATACTGCTTCAGTTTAAGAACATGTCTTAGTTTTGAATTCTCTTAGTGAAAACCTACTTCAGAGCATCAACACAAGTTGGGATACACAGCCAGACAGACGCACATGAACATAAATGAATTCAGATCTAAAAAACTCATACAAAATTCGTTTTGCAGGAATTCGTTTACTCCCTATGCACACTCTATCAGTATAACAAACTTCCAACTAAACAAAGAAAGAAACTACGGGTGTTGGTAGCAAGAAACAATGCAACCACCTGAAAACTTCTTATGTTTCAGTCAATCATCACAACCAATATGATTTGCTTGGAGATTCAGAGCACAACCATGATACTGAGGATATCAGAGTGGTGGAGACATTGACTGCAATAAAGATGACTAAAAGAGAACTTTTCTGCCTCCTTAGATCTATCAAACGAAAAAGTGTACAAAATGGGCTGTCTTTGAGTGGAATGCATTTTCTCAAGGTAAAACAATCCAAGGTAAACCAGATATAAAGTTGTATTCCTTTATGCTGATCTTGACCATCAAAACTACTCCTCGAAAACAATTATAATGACCTGGTGTTTATAGTGATTCCATCAGGACTCATGCATAAGCTACTCATAGTGTACAAGCTGATTTCTCTTGCTAACCCCATTCTCTTTAAAAGGCAACCGAAACAAACAAGACAAGAAACACAATTATGTTCCTGAGCTTTCTTAGTTTTCCCATGAGCACAAGAAATGAGACGCTACTAAATCAAACAAGAATTAGCAATTGTCATAATGAACATGAAGCAATAGACAAGTCCGGGTGGTGGTGGAGCTCACGGGGGCGGTGGTGTGGACGGGGCGACGAGGTGGGGCGACGAGGTCCGGGTGGTGGTGGTGCGACGAGGTCCGGGAGGCGACGAGGTCCGGGTGGTGGTGGTGCTCCGAGGAGACGAGGAGAGCGGCGCCGAGGAGACGAGGACGACGGGGCGGGGCGGCGGCGTCGGGAGAGGAGAGGGCGGCGTCGCGGCGTCGGGGGCGGAGACGAGGACGACGGGGCGGCGTCGAGGCGGCGGGGCAGCGGCGTCGGGAGAGGAGAGGGGAAGGGGATCGAGGGCGAGGGCGAGGGAGAGAGAGGGGATAGGTTTGGGCCGGGGATAGGAGAGGGGAAGGGGATCGAGGGCGAGGGCACAATACTAATGGCGCACCACCCCTCGGTGCGCCATAAGTACATCCATACTAATGGCGCACCTCACCCTGGTGCGCCATTAGTATTTTTTTTTGATTTCTGCTCGAGCCAACAGGTTATCTTCCACCTGACCTGATCCACACCAAGTTCCCTCTACTAGCTCGACTGGTCAGCAGCCAGTTCTCACACCAGGAGGTCCTGGGTTCGATTCCCAGGCTCCACAATTTTTTTATGCATTTAAAATGCTGTTTGATATTTATTTGTGTTTAAATATGTTCAAACTTGTTTAAATCATAACAGTAATATTTTTTTATAAGACAGTAATAATTTTTTTAAAAATATCATCAAACAGTAATGCCGGTGGAGCGGGGGAGGGTGCGCGGGGTGCGGGGGGCCGGTGGACCGGGGGGTGCTCGGCGGCGAGGGGGACCGGATCTGGCGAGGTGGGATAGCGATCGAGATGGAGGGGGATCGAGATCGAGTGTCCATGAAATTTAAAAATATTCATGATAGTTCAAAAAGTGCCCATGAAATACAATCGAGAAATGAAGGCTACGATTTAAATACAATCGATCTTAGCTAGCTATCTGTTCACAATCTTCTTGCCCTTCTTTTTCGCAAATGGAGTTCTTCTGTGGAACGGACGTCCTTTAGGTAGGGTGGTCCTGCTTCTTCTTGTGGTGTATGCTGCTACTTCATCATCGTCGTCATGTTCGATTCTCGGGTCGCCGTACTTGTCGAAGTCTTGCTCATTGGCTACTCCATCCATTCCGATGATCTTCCTTTTGCCTCTCCTCACGACAACACGACTGGGCTTTGACGGGTCGGTAATGAAGAAGCATTGGTCCACTTGGGAAGCCAGTACCCATGGCTCATTTTTCGCGGTGACGTTTGCGCCTGCGGTCTTGGATTTGGCTTCGGGTATAACCATGGTGGTGAAATACCGGTCTTCTTTTAGGACGCTCTTGGCCCATCTGACACGGAACATCGGGACCTTCTCTCCAGCGTAGCTCAGCTCCCAGATCTCCTCGATCCTTCCGTAGTATCTGTCCTTGTCGTTACCGGTGTAGGATTCCATCGTTACCCCGGAGTTCTGATAACCATCGCTCTTCATGTCCTTGGCCTCGGTGTAGAATGTGTAGCCGTTGATATCGTACGCCTCATAGGTCATCAGGTTGTGCTCGGCGCCCTGTGACAAGGCGAATATGAGTTGTTCTTCCGCGGAAGAATCCTCATGTAAAGGGTACGACAGAAGCTTCTGCTTGAACCAACGCGTGAAACATGAGTTGTGCTCTTTGAGTATATCTCCGTCCGTCCTCTGTTGGCCTCGGTCATTGTACGTCTTCTTAATAAAGGTTTTGTGCTCTACCACCCAAGGATCGACCACGTCTATGTGTTGTAGCGCGACTAGGTTTGCTCTTTCAAAGTCGGCGAGTCGACCCTCGAAGTCGACATGCATTTCGCGGCGACCCTCACGGTGACCCCATCCAGCGAGCCTGCCGAGGTGCCTGTTGACGGGCAGACCAACGGGGTTCTCGATGCCTAGATAATTCGTGCAGTAGGAGATGCACTCTTCGGTCAGAAAGCCCCTGGCTATGCTTCCCTCTGGACGTGACATGTTGCGAACGTATCCTTTGATGACACCATTCATCCTTTCGAACGGCATCATGCTGTGCAGGAACGTCGGCCCGAGTTGGATGATATCGTCCACGATATGGACCAGCAGATGCACCATAACGTCGAAGAATGCGGGCGGGAAGTACATCTCAAGCTCGCATAGTATCACCACGATCTCTTCCTGTAGCCTTCTGAGTTGCCTCACGCCAACAGACTTCCGAGAGATGACGTCGAAAAAGTTGCATAGGCCAAATAGCGTTTCACGGACGTGCGCGTCCATGATCCCACGGATTGCAACTGGAAGTATCTGCGTCATCAGCACGTGACAGTCGTGAGACTTCATCCCGCTGAACTTCAGCTTCGCTAGGTCTAGGTATCTGCTTATCTTCCCCGCGTAACCGTAAGGAAGTTTTACTCCTACGAGGCAGGTGAAAAACTGCTCGATCTCCTCCTGACTTAGAGTGAAGCACGCGGGAGGGTAGTCATTTCCGGTCTTCTTGGCCTTTTTGCCTTTGCGACGACTTTCCGTGTCCTGCTTCGCCTCATCATCATCATCATCATCATCATCATCATATATAGCGTGAAGCTCCTGCCTGATGCCCATTGATTTCAAGTCTGCCCTTGCTTTCGGCCCATCTTTGGTCCTCTCTGGCATGTTGAGCAGGGTACCAAGCAGACTCTCGCACACGTTCTTCGTGATATGCATGACATCAAGGCTGTGAGGCACACGGTGGATCTTCCAGTACGGCAAGTCCCAGAAAACAGACCTCGTTTTCCATACCTTCAGCAGCGGCTCTGGCGCCTTTCGCTTCTTTCCCGGCTCTGGCGCCTTTTGCTTCTTTCCCGGCAGTGGGCAGTCTTTCCAATTTTTCAACAGCTCGTCTATTTCCTCGCCGCTCCTCGTACGCGGGCGTCCTCGGGGTTCGGTTTCACCATCGAATAGATCCTTGCGTTTTCTCCACGGGTCATCGTCGCGAAGCCACCTTCGATGTCCCATGAACACGGTTTTCGAAGACCCGGGATCTCTATCTAGCTGGCGATACGTTGTGTCATCCATGCACCTGACGCATCCAGAAAATCCGTGGACCACCTGCCCCGCGACATATCCGTAACCGAGATAGTCGTGCACCGTCGTGAGCAGCGCGGCTCTCATAGGGAAATATTCTTTCTCTGCGGCGTCCCACGTATTGGCTGGCGTTTTCCACAGCGTGTCAAGCTCCTCTTTCAGCAGCCCCAGATACAGATTGATGTCGTTCCCTGGTTGTTTCGGTCCTTCAATTAGCATACTCATGTGAATGTACTTCCTCTTCATGCACAACCAGGGGGGAAGGTTGTACATCCACACAAACACAGGCCAGGTGCTATGTGTGCTTCTCTGGCTGCCAAACGGATTGACTCCATCGGTGCTCGCGCCCAGCACGATGTTCCTTGGATCGTTCCCAAATTCTAGGTCTTCGAAGTTCAACGCTTGCCACTGGCTCGCATCCTTAGGGTGACTCAGCATCTTGTCTTTTTTATCTATCTCCGGATCATTTGCGTCATCTTCTCGCTTCTTCTCCTCCCTATCCGCGTGCCAACGCAGGAGCTTTGCTACCTTAGGGTCCGCGAAATACCGCTGCAGACGAGGAGTGATCGGAAAGTACCACACCACTTTTCGAGGAGCTTTCTTCCTCTTCTTGTATCGAGTGACGCCGCACACCGGACATATGGTAGACTCCGCGTGCTCGTCCCGATAAATGATGCAATTGTTCATGCACACATGGTATTTCACGTGCGGTAAATCCAGAGGACACACGATTTTCTTCGCCTCCTCCAAACTGGTCGGGCACTTGTTCCCCTTGGGAAGACGTTCGTGCCAGAATGACATGTTCTCGTCGAAGCATGCGTCGGTCATTTTGTGTTTTACCTTCATCTCCAGAGCCATGAGCGTTACTTTCAGGCGGGTATCCTCGGGCCTGCATCCTTCATACAATGGAGTAACCGCGTCTAACTCAAGTTGATCCATCTTGGCTTTCTCTCGGGCGGCAGCTCTTGCGTTATCCGTCTGCTTGAGAAGCAGCTCTTGAATATGAGGGTCCTGCACCCAGCCCATCGATGGTCCAGCGTCGTCTGCTCCGCCGGCATCATCATCTTCATGATCATGCCCGTCGTCTGCTCCGGCATCTTCCTCATCATCATGTCCTGCATCTTCTACATGATGACTGTGTACAGCATCACCGTCGTGATCATCTCCTGGGGATTCTTCGTCTTCTCGCCCGCCCGAGCCGCGGTGGTTGTCTTGCTGCCCTTCCTCATTTCTTGCCCGGCCCCCATGGACGACTTCGTAGTCATCTTCATCACCTTGCCACCGATAGCCATCCATGAAACCACGCAAGAGCAGGTGGTCCCGCACCTGCCCGGATTCCGGGTCCGCAATAAGGCTCTTCAGCTTGCATCTTCGACACGGACATCTTATCTCCGTCTCGTTCTTTTGAAGCATCTCGGCCTTCGCGGACCTCAAAAACCTATTCACGATGCCTTCGGTCATCATGCGGACCATGGTCGCCTGCGGGGTAGAGCAAAACGATATTTTAGAACCAAGAAAAAATTTGGCATGACTTTCCCTAAAAATAGGACCAAAAAGAATGCTTAATGCCAAAATTCTCGCCGAAACGGAAATGAATCAACATTCCGGCAAAATATTGGCAACTATCGCATTTCAAATACCGGTACACCTCCAAACACAAACACATATGCAACACCACAAACATATGCAACACCACGAACATACATAGATCTAGCTAGGCCATAAAAAGTGCATGTGCACATTGTTGTAGGGAGAACAACATAAATATAGCTTCCCCCTTACTTACCTATCAAAACAAGGTAATTTAACCACTTAAATTGAATGAATCTATGGTGGAAATGAGGTGAAAAAGAGGAGGCACCCGAGACAAGGAGGAGGTGGAGAGAATGAAGTGGGGAGAAAGTGAGTGTGGGTAGGAGAGGCTGTCCAAAATATCTTGTTGCTGCCCACTTACTAATGGCGCACCAACTCTAAATGCGCCATTAGTAATCCAGGTTACTAATGGCGCACCTTCTGGTGGTGCGCCATTAGTAGTTTTGCAAAAAAAAACATACTAATGGCGCACTGTTCCACAGTGCGCCATTACTAGTTTAAACTAGTAATGGCGCACGGTGGAAAAGTGCGCCATTAGTAGTTTAGCAAAAAAGGGAATAAAAAATATAATAGAAAAAACAACATTAGTGGCGCACTTTCCGGCAGGTGCGCCATTACTAGTTACAACTATTAATGGCGCACTGTGTCTGGATGCGCCATTAGTATGTTTGGACAGGCGCACTAGTTAAAAAAATTTTGATACTAATGGCGCACCCTGGGCCAGGTGCGCCATTAGTAGTTTCAACTCTAATGGCGTATCAGAAGGTGGTGCGCCATTAGTATATACTAATGGCGCACCGCTTGTCTGGTGCGCCATTAGTGTTAATCCCATCTATAGCCCTTTTTCTAGTAGTGATATGTGCCAACTTCATACGGAAATGCATGATAGAGGATAAAAGACTTATCTGAAACTGCAGCCCCGGCAGCCTTGGTTTGCCGGGGTTGGATTCTTGTATCTGCAGCCCCCGGCAACCTTGGCTTGCCGAGGCCAGAGCGCTGGCTCGTTCTCTTTCTTCCAAACAGCCTAGCAGAGATGTCCATGTACCCTGCGAACCAAAGAGGACGGAAAGGAACAGAGAAAATGCACACTCGACCTCTATGCTAGGGGTTAGTCGCCGCTAAGCACTATCAACCCTAACCGAGGGAGAGACTCAACCTAGCATGCATGCTAAAACTTAGGGCGCCAGCGCTTCATTTATTTACGCTCAGGGTCTACGCCTGGCTTTGTACAGAGGGTTACATGCCTTGCCGGCAAGGCTTGTACAAAAGGTGGTTTGCCGGGGGGCCCGGCAACCGCACCTTATGGGTAAAACTTGCGAAGATGTTCAATGTTCCAGGAGTTTCTCACTGGAATAGCATCTCCGGTCTCCAGGCAGACTGCGCCGGGCCTGGTGACTCGTATTACCCGATAAGGGCCTTCCCACTTTGGTGTCAACTTGTTGGAATTCTTGGCCGATTGAACGCGCCGAAGAACAAGGTCGCCTTCCTCAAAGCTTCGGGCATGAACCTTCCAGCTATGGTAGCGGCGCAAGGCTTGCTGGTAGCGCGCTGCTCTCACAGCCGCCCGAAGATGATCTTCCTCGAGGAGCGTTGTGTCATCTTGCCGCAACTGCTCCTGCTCAAGCTCGTCATAAGCGAGCACTCGAGGTGACTCGTATGTGAGTTCCATGGGGAGAACTGCTTCTGCCCCACATACCAGGGCAAAGGGTGTCTGGTTGGTGGCTCGATTTGGCATCATTCTGATCGAACAAAGAACCGCCAGCAACTCATCAATCCAGCGCCTTCCGCTCTGGTGCAGCCAGTCAAAAGTCTTGGTCCTTAGGCCTCGCAGTACTTCAGCATTTGCCCTCTCCGCCTGGCCGTTGCTCCGTGGGTGTGCCACGGAAGTGAAACAGACCTTGTTGCCGAGGTCTTGGATGTACTGCATGAAGGTGTGGCTTGTGAACTGCGTGCCGTTGTCGGTGATGACTCTGTTTGGCACACCAAAACGGCAGACTAGCCCCTTGAAGAACTTGACGGCTGACTGTGTTGTCACCTTCCTCACTACTTCCACCTCCGGACACTTTGTGAACTTGTCGGTTGCAACGTACAAGTACTCAAAGCCCCCGACAGCGCGGGGGAAAGGGCCCAGTATGTCGAGCCCCCAGACTGAAAATGGCCAGGGGAGAGGAATTGTTTGAAGGGCTTGAGCTTGTTGATGAAGCTTGGTTACTAGTGCCGTTGCATCCTGGAGGGCAGTGGCCAAAAGAAGCGTTGCCGGAATGCCTTGCCGGCAAGGGCCCTCTACCCTATGTGGGAGCCACATATGCCCCCGTGTATCTCCGCCAACAGCTCCAGTCCTTCCTCCCGGGGAATGCACTTCAACTTCACACCGTTCGGTCTTTTCCTGTACAGGACGTCATCGACGAACTGATACATAGCAGACCGACGGGCTACTTTCTCCGCTTCTTCCTGCTCCTCAGGAAGCTCCACTGTCTGGAGGAATCGGACGGTATGCTGTGCCCATGCCGGAGCCTGGGGCTCGACGGCAAGGACCAAAGGCATTTCTTCTGAAATGGGAGCGGCCGTCTCTACGGCCAGGGCTTGATGCCCTGCCGGAGTCAGTTGCCCCTCGGCAGGCTCAGTACCCACGGCAACAACCTTGCCAGCGACCCCAGGGGGCTCGGCGGGAAAGTACTTGCCGGCGCCTGATTTCCTCCGCTTGTTCTGCTCTGTCGATGGTTCAACGGATGGTTGAGTTAACCGGAGCACAAAAGTACCTGGTTCCACAGGTAGCTTGAATGCAGCGTGCTTCGACAGGTAATCGGCGATGTCGTTCTCCACTCGAGGAACGTGCTTCGCTTGTATACCGTCAAAGCCCTCTTCCAGCTTCCTCACCTCATCCACGTAGGCCTCCATCAACGGGCTCTGATAATCTTTGTTTACTTGCCTGACGACAAGCTGTGAGTCACCCCTGACGATGAGCTTCTTAATCCCGAGGTTTGCCGCGATCCTGAGACTGGCAAGCAACCCCTCGTATTCGGCTGTGTTGTTTGCGGACATCTCCCTGGGAAAGTGCATCTGGATTACATACTTGAGGTGCTCTCCGGTGGGTGCGACAAGCAGCACACCAGCACCGGCGCCTTGCAGTGAGAAAGCCCCATCAAAGTACATGATCCAGTTGCGACTTGATTCCTTGACGGGGAGAGTGGTCTCCTGGATCTATCGTTGGGTGTTGAGGTCCATTCCGCAATGAACTCCGCCAAGACTCTGCTCTGGATTGTCGAAGTACTTTCAAACTTCAGACCAAAGCTCGACAGCTCCAAGGCCCACTCCACGATCCTCTCGGTTCGGTCTGGGTTATGCAGTATCCGTTGCAGCGGGAGGCGGGTGACGACAGTGATTTCGTGTGCTTAGAAGTAATGACGCAGCTTCCTCGAGGCTATAAGGAGGCCGAAGAGCAATTTCTACACACCGGAGTACCTTGACCTAGCCCCCTGCAAGAGGGAGCTGACAAAGTAAACCGGGTGCTGCATCATCTTCTTCCTCTGCACCACTCCATTCGATCGCACGGGCCCTGCCCCGATGGCGTCAGACTCTGCCGGGGGCCTTGCCTTGCCGGCGCCAAGCCCTGCTGGGGGAATCTCTGGCTCGCCATCCGCCAGTCCCGCCGTTGCCACTGCCTCTTCGTCGACCTCCCTCTGTGCCACTTGCGCGGCAGTGACCACTTGGTTTGTTGCCGCTAGGTACAGCAGAAATGGCTCTTGTGGTTTAGGCGCAACTAGTATCGGCGTAGAAGAGAGGTATTTCTTCAAATCCTGTACCGCTGCTTCGGCCTCTGGGAAGGGCGCGCTCGGCAGACTTGGAGATGAACCTGCTCACGGCGGCAACGCAGCCAATGAGCCGATGCACATCCTTGATCCGCTTGGGCGCCTCAATTTGCTCGATAGCCTTTATCTTGTCTGGGTTTGCCTCGATCCCATGCTGTGACACAAAGAACCCGAGAAGCTTGCCGGACGGAATGTCGAAGACACACTTCTCAGGGTTCAACTTGAGGTTGATCTTGCGCAGGTTTGCAAATGTCTCTCCTAAGTCTTGCACAAGAGTTGCCTTGTCCTTCATTTTGACCACTATGTCATCCATGTAAGCTTCCATATTTCTATGTATCTGGGGCTCAAAACCAATTTGGACCGCCCTTGCGAACGTTGAGCCAACACTCTTCAACCCGAAAGGCATCCGTAAAAAGCAATACGTACCACATGGGGTGATGAATGTTGTCTTCTCTTTGTCTTCTCTTGTCTTGAAGATCTGGTGGTAGCCCGAGTAGGCGTCAAGGAATGACAACAGATCACACCCGCCGAGGAGTCAACAATCTGGTCGACGCGAGGCAACGGGAATGGGTCCTTAGGACAAGTGTTATTGATATCTGTGTACTCAATACACAACCTCCACTTCCCGTTTGCCTTGCGCACCACCACCGGATTGGCCAACCACGTCGGATGGAGCACTCCTCTCACCAAGCCTGCCGCTTCCAACTTCCTGATCTCCTCCGTGATGAACTCCTGCCGTTCCAGAGCCTGCTTCCTGACCTTCTGCTTGACGGGTCGTGCATGGGGACAGATAGCAAGATGGTGCTCAATCACTTCCCAGGGAACGCCAGGGATGTCGGATGCTTGCCATGTAAACACATCGACATTCACCCACAGGAAAGTGACGAGCGCGCTTTCCTATTTGCTGTCGAGGTGGAGCTTATGGTGAAAGCCCCTCCTGTGCCATCCTCCTTGACGGACACCTTCTTGGTCTCTGGTGGTGCAGCTCTGGATTTCTTGCTCTTGCCGGTGGAGCTCTCTGGCATGTCCTCGACGGTAGAACAACACTCCGAAGAGGTGCGCTTGCCGGAGTGGGTGCGAGAGGTCTTGCCGGTCTTCTTCTTCCCTCCCGGGGCTTCAGCGGCAGGAGCAAGTGCCTTGGCGGCAGTTGCTACAACTGCTTCCCGGTAGAGTAGGTCGGCGCAGATCAGCGCATCCTTCTTGTCGCAAGGAACGGTGATGATGGTCATCGGCCCGGGCATTTCAGCGTGTTGTAGGCGTAATGTGATGCCTCCATGAACTTGGCTAGTGCCGGGCGGCCGAGGATCCCGTTGTAGGGCAAGGGGATCTCGGCTAAGTCGAAGACAATCCTCTCCGTCCTGTAGTTCAACTCGCCTCCAAACGTCACAGGCAGAGTGACCTTACCCTTTGGCTAACTCCTTCCCGGATTGACCCCTTGAAACGTGCCTGTCTCCTCGAGGTCTCCATCAGGAATTTGCAGCCTCTTGATCACAACCGGCGAGATCAAGTTCAAACCGGCCCCGCCGTCGACTAGCATCTTGTTCACCATGAGGTTGCGTATCATTGGTGAAACCAACAATGGCAAACACCCGACCGCAGTTGTGCGATCAGGGTGGTCCTCGTTGTCAAAGATGTTAGGCGTCCTGGACCACTTCAGTGGCTTCTGAGCGTCGAATGATGGCTCTGCCGCTGTGATCTCACGTGCCCACTGCTTGAGCTGGCGGTGCGAGGTATGCAGCGAGGCTCCACCATTGACGCACATGGCCTTTGTAGCCTTCTGGAACTCATGCTCGCCGGATTCGTCGTCTTCATCATGATCATCGCCTTCCTACTTCTTGTCGCGGCCCCGAGCGGGCCTCTCTTGCTGGTTATCCTTGCCGCGGCGACCTCCTTGGCCGCCACGCTTCTTGCCAGATCCCTCGGCACCATCCTGGCCCTTCTCCTTGTCCCGCCTCTCATACTCAGCTTTTTGCTTCTCAGCAAGCAGCTCGACTTGCTGGCAGTTCTGGAGGTCGTGGCCCTTGGTGCGGTGGATCTTGCAGTATTGCTTGTCGGAGCCTCCTCGCTTGTCGGCAGCCGCCAAGGCCCGGCAAGCGGCGCACCTGGCTATTTCCTTGTCGGGGTCGTCTGCCTTGGCCTTCTTGGCAGCGCCGGTGTCCTCAGATCCCTCGACGGCAAGCATAGTCTTATCCTTGCATTTCCTGTTGCGGCGCCAGCCCTTCTTTGTCGGGGCGGCGGTGTCTTCGTCCTAGAGTCCGTTTCCGCGCCGGGGTACTTCCTTCCCTCTTCAGCTCGGGCGCATCTATCGGCTAGAACATAAAGTTCGGCCACATCCTTGACCTTGTTCATTGCCAGACTCTTCATGCATCTTGCGGTTATGCACATTTTGATGGAATGTGCTGATCAAGGCGACGGGATGAACATCTCGGATGTTGTATTGCACTCGGCTGAACCTCTGTATGTACTTGCGCAGGTTTTCACCTTCCTTCTGGGGAATGATATGCAAATCACTCGCCTGGCCATGAGCTTGGTGGCCTCCAGTGAAGGCGCCCACGAACTCATGACACAGATCCGACCAAGAAGAAATGGAATCCGCCGGCAAGTGCATCAACCAAGACATGACATTGGGTTTCAGGGCCAACGGGAAGTAATTGGCAAGCGCCTTGTCGTCACGAGCTCCAGCGACTTGCATCACGATGGTGTAGATGCTGAGGAACTCTGACGGATGGGTCTTGCCGTTGTACTTCTCGCCGACGTCAGGCTTGAACGTGAGGTGGGACGGCCACTGGAACTGCCGCAGCTCACGGGTAAAGGCTGGCCAACCCACCTCGTAAGGTAAGCCGCCGGAGCCTCCCGGTGCTGGGTGGTCCATAGCGGGCCCCGCCCGCCTATCTGACTGGTGCCGTGTATCACGCCGGAGCTCGATGGTGGTTCGAGCGTCTTCATGGGCTCGCTCTCGAAGAACTTGGCGCTTGTCGCGGTGGGTCCGTGGGTCGGACGATGCTATGGAAATGTTATCACAAGCGTCATCATGACAGATCGACACCCGCGGTGTTTGGCATGGAGGAGGAGAGTGCACCGTGGCTGCGGCACTTCCGGCCCCTCCACCGCTGGCGTGTGGTGGTTCGACGGAGCGCCAGCCTGAGGGCCCCGCTGGCCATGGCTCGTCTTTGTTGGCGACGCCGACGAGGCTCCGGATGGTGGCTCTCCACTTGTCGAGCTTTTCCGCAGCAGGAGGGAAGTCGAGGAGCAGCTCCGCGCGCGCCAAAGCTTCTGCTGGCGTGGGTGGCGGCGAAAGCTGCGTGGAGCGTGACGCGCTCCGACTTCTAACCGCGTTAGAAGGAGTTCTATCACGGCCCGGCGGCTGCGCGCCATTTTCGCCAGCACTTCGGCGGGCATGATGGCCTCCTTCATCCCACGAATGATGCACATGACTCTTGCCATGGCGGCGTCTAGGGTCCCCAGCACGATGGCGCTGCTCGTCGCGTGCACCCTGGGAAGAACGCGTCGTGGGCGCCGGTATAGGCGACTTGGACGTCGCCGCGCCGCCCGTAGGTGGCACGACACCGCCCTTGGAGGGCCCCGCGCCGCCTGCGGGGGGCCCGGCTCCGTCTTTGGATTTGGTGGCGTGCGGCCCATCATCTTGCGCACGAACGACGCCGCTCGCCAGGCTCTGACTGCCAGAGCGATGTTGGTGCTCGCGGGCCGCGCCTCCGGTTCTGTCCGCGACCGGCCCGCTGCTCGCCCGCACTGGTACGGGCCGTCCAGCTCCGGATGAACCGACCACCGTGATCGTCTTCTTCTTGGGAGCTATGGAGATGAAGAACTGCTAGGCTAACCGCTTGACCGGATTTTCACAACTGCGCCCCCTACCTGGCGCGCCAAAGATGTCGGGGGAAATCGACACCTATGGAATCACTGGCATCCCTTCTATGGTTGGCGGGTGCGGGGTTGTGCAAAGAGCGGGTCTGACAGGAAGCACATAGATCGTTTACCCAGTTTTGGGCCGCGAAGATGCGTAATACCCTAGTCCTACTTTGGTGGATGTATTTGAATGTTCTTGTGTTCTTGAGCTAGCTACAGGGTGTGACTTGCTCAAAAGATCTGAATCCTCCTCCTGGTCGCCTCGGGCCTCCTTTTATAGACAGAAGGGGTTGCCACAGTGGCACATAGGAGGTGGAAAGGTGTACAGTTGATGAGTCTATCCTCTGGCACCGTCGGACAAACGCATTCAATGTGCTGCCGATGTGCCCCTCTTGCTTTATCGGGGACGGCGAGGAAGCACGTCCCAGCTGTCGCCGCCTCGCCGTGCATGCCACCACGCAGGTGCTTGCTCGTCGGTGTAGAGGCCGCTCGTCACCACGCAGGTGCCTGCCCAGCTGGTTGAGCTAGCAGCTGCACGGGGACGTGGGTGGTGTCATGGCAGGCGTGGGCCTGGCTGTGGCCCCGCTGATGCCCTCGGCAAGGATCTTGCCGGGGCCCCGGCAAGGGTCTTGACGTGGTGTCGTTGTCTTCCCCGGCAAGCGTCTTGCCAGGGGTATCGTGGATTTCCTCGGCTGGGATCCCGCCGGGATTCGTCGTCTTCTGATCCTCATCTGCATGCCACCATGGAGGTGCCTCCCGAGCCTTGGTTCCAATATAGTTATTGCCGGCATTTGGAACTCTTGGGCTCAAGGGTGGCTCGCTCTTCTGGTGTTGGGCGAGTCGCCCCGGCAAGGCTCTTGCTGTGACACCCCCAAAATTTTGACCTTGTTTTATTAATTAAATTTTTATTTTTCCGGATTTCTCTTTTGATTTCAGAACCCCTCTTCTCTTTAATATTGTGGGTTTTTACCTCAAGTGGAAACTTTCCAAAAGCATTATTGGACTTGTATGCTCTCTCAATAAAACAATTCTTTATCACTGGATCTATTTGCATAATCGTTTTTTCTGAGCTTTATTCTTTTAAAATGATTTTTCATAAATTTGGAGCCTCTGTTGCACTGCAACCATTTGATTAATGCATCTAAAATTTTCACCAAAATTTGGGGATGTCATGTGATGTTTCCACATCACTTTTATGCAAAAACATCCTTTGGTCATTGGAGATTTTGAGCTCTACATCAATTTTTCAAATCTGGTCCAGTAGGTATTTTTGCACCGCAACCTATTTAAATATTCTCTTAAAAAATTCTTCCAAGTGTTTGGAGATGTCAATAGATGCACATAATTCAACTTCATGCAAAAACCCAGTGATGTTCTTTGAAAAATTTGACTGAATCAACCTCATTTTCATTCTGGTCCAGTTTGGTGATTTGTACTTCAACCCTATTTTATTTTGCTCTAGTGCCCATGAGCTTTTTCCTGCTGGTAGTCCTCCCTACCAAACCCTTAAGTCCAGGAGATTGGACCCATTGGAGGATTTTTAGTGCATGCAATGATAGCTTTTAGTTTCTGCGCAAAACTGGTTTTCTCAGAAACTTGCACTAACAAGTTTCTGTTTTTGCCAAACTAACCTTACCACCTTCTTTAGCTCCTAAAGAGACTAGGGTCTGGAGATTTTGGCCACCCCAAGAGTTGCCTAGATGCCCACAGCATTCCGTCAAACACCCTGTGTGCAGGAACAGTTTTGGCATGTTTTCTAGTTTGCATTATGGACTTGAGCCCCTGACCCATCCAGCATGTCCACTAAGCTCCTAGCTATCCCTAACCCAGGCCTGCTGATCCCCAGCATCATCCAAGCTCTCTAGCACGCACTGGCATTTCGTCGAGCACCTGGCGTGCGTGCTCTGGGCGCGGCCAGAGCGCGCGTTTTGCACGTGCGTGTGCACGGGTCGTCGCGTCGCGCCCCTGGCCGTTGCTCGCCCGCAGAGCCACGCCCCGTTCATATCCGCTCGCCAGAACGCTCCAAGCCTTCCCCTGGTGCCCTACAGCACCGCCGTCAGGGCTCCCTTGGCGGCACGCCGGCGTCGGCAGCAGGCTCTACCATGGACGGCGCCGCCCAAGCCACCCGTGCGCGCTAGCTGCCCCCTGGGAACAGCCCGAGCCTATCCACAAGCTCGTCGGCACGCGCTCGTCGCCGCCACGTCGTCCTGCAGCTATAGAACAGCGGTCGCCGGCGATCCTATCCACGGCCGCCGCGGGACCGACCTCGAACGCCTATATAAGGGGACCCCGAGCTCGACCAAGCACTCAGGCAACCTCGTTCTATCCCCCTAGTGCCCCCAACACCCAGCAATCGACGTCGGGAAGCTTTCTTCCCCATCTTTGGCCAGATCGGTCGCCGTCGCAATCCAGTGCAATGCATCGCAACCAGACCCTCCCCAGTCCATCCAACACCACCACCCGTCTCCCCATGGTCTTGCGGAGCTGCCCAGCGCCTCAGCCTCGACCAAGGACCACCATAGCACGAAGCCCCTTTTGCTCCCGAACCACCGTCCGCCGCGGAGCTCGCCGCCGGTGACTTCCTCCGTCCCCACCTGCCTAGCGCCCACCGGGAGGACCACCCTAGACTGGCGGATCCATCCCTGCCCTCGGGGCCCCGTGGGGAGCTGCCGTTCGTCGACCGCGATCGCCGGAGTCCCGCCTCCGCTCGGGCAGAGAGAGAGGAGGGAGAGGGGGACTAGTCAAACCTGACCAGTGGGCCCCCTGGACCCACTGTCAGTGACCCACGCACCACCCATGCTGGCTTTAGTGGAAGCGCAAAGCCTCGAGTATGTCTCCTCCGCTTCGAAAGCGTATTCTGTATCGAAACGTTTTCTTTTCTGGTTTTATTAAAAAACAGAACTTTGACTGGCTATATCTTTTAAAATAAAACTCCAAATGAGTTGATTCTCTTTCCTACCTCTCTCAAATTTCATCTAGTTTATTTTCAGATTTATTTCAAAAATATTTGGGACAACTTTTTGTAGTGTTTTTGAAACATATGTTATTTTAATATTTTTCAAAATAGGAAATGGAGAGAGAAGAAAACTTTCAAAAAGTTTTGGAATGCACACTACCTCTCCACAACCTGAAGGCAAGCATTCTGAACTCTGGCATAATATTTTTTGTGTGGTGTCTTGATACGGTTACAACACCACTCGACTTGGAGGATACGTTATTTTTATGTGACGATAAAAATCATTCACATGAGTGCACAATGGAGATTCTTTGCTGTCAGTAATGGGCATGCTGATGATAGTAGTCATCCTTGTGAGCTTTTCATGCATACCGGAAGGAAGCCGGGAAAGTCGCTGTCTTGGGTAGACACGAGCTTGTCCCTAGTTCCTCGTTCAGACGAGTGTGTCCGGTATGGCATGGTGAGGTTTGATGGGTGGTGACTTTATCTGTTAATGGAAATATATTTGTCATATGGAGGATACGTGGACCTCCTGAGTTGGCCGTAGTTCGAGTCTTGTTCAGTAACCCCCATACTTGTTTAGTACTACCACTTGTCCCTGCCGCAGGTAGGGTACGGTTCAGTAAGTTGTCAACCCCGTCCGAGCACACACCGTACAGAGAGGCCATGGTGGAAGATACCGGAGGCCTCCGGTAGGCATGCCACCTGGTCCGGGGGCATGGGTGTTTCCGGTTGGGACCGAGACGGGGGCACCCCTTAGAGCGCGCGATATAAATTTGATCCCATGCTACGTCGAGGTTGTAGCCTCCCCACTTAGAGTTTTGCTTGACAGGTGTTGTGGGTGATTCCAGACACCGGTAAGTTAAGATGGTGTGTGCAGGTCAGGTGTGTTTTCAATTAAAAGGCCATAGGCGGAATTAGTCCCGATGGACTAAATAAATCCGTTACTCGTGGGTAAAGAGTACATCCTCTACAGAGGTTATATCTATTTGGATAGCCATGTCCATGGGTAAGGACTAGAGTCTGAGATGGGTCTAGTGACGGTATTCGGATGGAGAAACGGCTAAGCTAGAACAAAGTGACGGTCTTCGGATGGAGAAACGGCTATACTAGAACATTGATTATGACCTATGACATATGAGGATTATGTTTATTATTATTATGGACTAACCATTTACATTATTTGTATTATTAAGTATCCCTGGGACGGTTCTACCTCCTGGATACGCACTGCGATTATTATTTATAAGCCCTTTATGTGGCGTCGCTCAAACGCCCGACTGCGGCATGTTTGTCATTTATTTATTATTCATAAGCCCTTTATGTGGCGTCGCTCAGATGCCCGACTGCGGCATGTTTGTCATTTATTTATTATTCATAAGCCCTTTATGTGGTGTCGCTCAGACGCCCGACTGTGGCATGCTTGTTATTTTTCTTTTATTCATAAGCCCTTTATGTGGTGTCGCTCAGACGCCCGACGGAGGCATGATTTATCTTATTATCCTTTTGAGGCGTCGCTTCAGACAGTCGATCGGTGCATCCTATAACCCTACTCCCGTAATTGCATATTCATAGTTTACCTGCATGCGTGCATCATGGGTTTCGTATATTTCATGACAGGCGTTATGATCATAGAATATTTCTGAGCATGAATTATCCCTTATTATATTATACCCGTGCTCTTAATGTTTGCGAGTACATTCGAAAGTACTTAGTGGCTTGTCCCTGGCTATTGTCTTGGCCAGATTTCTTGCTCGGAGAGGAGCATTGCGATGACAGCCCCAGAACCTACGCTACGATGATAGCAGCCTCGCGAAGACAGGAGTTATCCTGGTCAGCTGTTCTTGTGGGAAATGGAGTCCCATAGACGCAGATGAACCACAAACCGCTTCCGCCATCAACCACTAGAAACCAAGTGTTGTACTCATAGGCCACAATGGTCTTGTACTACATATTTTGTACTTTGCTTGGAATTTTTGTATCAAGTTGGTGCCTCATCAGCTAACAGTAATCCTGGGGCTGGTGAGCATAAGGGCCACTTTCTGGAAATTATATCCCGAAAAACCGGTCCTGACAAACTTGGTATCAGAGCCAGGCTGACCATTGGCTAATCCTATCTTAGCTAGGTCAATAAACCTAGGTTAACCAAACCACCAGACGTTAACCTAACCCCGGCCAAGCTTCTCGCGTAAGATAGCCACATAGTGACCCCGACGCTTTTGGCAGTCGGTGCCCAACCTATCAGCCTAGCCTGTCGATCACGCGCCAGTGACCGACACCTAACATGTCTCATTCGCAAGCGTGCGAAGGAAGACTCCGTCCCTTTTTTCTATAAAAAGGACACGCTAGACTCAACCCGCACAGCCATTTCTTTGCCATGCCGACCCCCAGTATTTATCTAAGAACTCCAGATGCCACCCCGGGTAGTTTTGTTAATTTATTGTGGGACTTTACCTGCAGTACCATGAGTGCCATCCATCCACCCCAGTACGAGTTGCTCAAATCGAGGGTCACCCCTTCCACCTCGAAGTATTGGGTAGTGGTGCACATCCCTCCCACAAACCCAAACCAAGACCCAACGGAAGTCTCCTTCGTGGGGAAATCCATGCCGACTCCGCATATGGCCATGGAAGCTGCTGCGTACGAAGCACTCGCTCGTCTTCGATTCGCGGTACCCTATGCCAGCGATCGAGGGTATTATTATTTTCCGAGTCGTGCAGCACCCAGAGAAGTGACTTCTTTTCCCGGTGGGCGAATTGAGAGAGATCCAGTACTGGCCAACCTTGCCCAGTATGTTATCGCTCAAGAGCGTTTGACTCAGCGGATAATGGGTTATCTCCAGAGCCTCGCCGATTTAAATCCTCAGATCGCCATTGGCAGACCACTGAGGCCCGACCAGGAGAGACGCGTTCATCGACTGGTCAACCCGCTTTCCCCGATAGAAGAAGAGGCCGACAGTGGGCCCCGGGTCCACCTGTCAGCCAGAGAGAGCACTGTGCTCTTGGGTGCGACCAGCGTATTTTAGTAATTTAGAATTTATTCTAAATTACTGTATCCAACGTAGAAATATCTCGTTTTCCCCGACCTTGGATTTTTTTCACGCAACGCCAGTATACCACACTGTGGTTTTACACCACTTATTGCCCTCTCACTATAGCTACGTTGTTATTGCATAGTAGAATGTTGATTTCTTTTTTTTTGGTAAAAGCAATGTTTGTCCAAAACAGCTTTTAACAAATCTCGAGGACGAGATTTTTTCTAAAGGGGGGTAGTGTTGTGACACCCCCAAAATTTTGACCTTGTTTTATTAATTAATTTTTTTTTCTGGATTTCTCTTTTGATTTCAGAACCCCTCTTCTCTTTAATATTGTGGGTTTTTACCTCAAGTGGAAACTTTCCAAAAGCATTATTGGACTTATATGCTCTCTCAATAAAACAATTCTTTATCAGTGGATCTATTTGCATAATCGTTTTTCCTGAGCTTTATTCTTTTAAAATGATTTTTCATAAATTTGGAGCCTCTGTTGCACTGCAACCATTTGATTAATGCATCTAAAATTTTCACCAAAATTTGGGGATGTCATGTGATGTTTCCACATCACTGTTATGCAAAAACATCCTTTGGTCATTGGAGATTTTGAGCTCTACATCAATTTTTCAAATCTGGTCCAGTAGGTATTTTTGCACTACAACCTATTTAAATATTCTTTTAAAAATTCTTCCAGGTGTTTGGAGATATCAGTAGATGCACATAATTCAACTTCATGCAAAAACCCAGTGATGTTCTTTGAAAAACTTGAGTGAATCAACCTCATTTTCATTCTGGTCCAATTTGGTGATTTGTACTTCAACCCTATTTTATTTTGCTCTAGTGCCCATGAGCTTTTTCCTGCTGGTAGTCCTCCCTACCAAACCTTGAAGTCCAGGAGATTGGACCCATTGGAGGATTTTTAGTGCATGCAATGATAGCTTTTAGTTTCTACCCAAAACTGGTTTTCTCAGAAACTTGCAGTAACAAGTTTCTATTTTTGCCAAACTAACCTTACCACCTTCTTTAGCTCCTAAAGAGACTAGGGTCTGGAGATTTTGGCCACCCCAAGAGTTGCCTAGATGCCCACGGCGTTCTGTCAAACACCCTGTGTGCAGGAACAGTTTTGGCATGTTTTCTAGTTTGCATTATGGACTTGAGCCCCCGACCCATCCAGCATGTCCACTAAGCTCCTAGCTATCCCTAACCCAGGCCTGCTGATCCCCAGCATCATCCAAGCTCTCTAGCACGCGCTGGCATTTCGTCGAGCACCTGGCGTGCGTGCTCTGGGCGCGGCCAGAGCGCTCGTTTTGCACGTGCGTGCGCACGGGTCGCCGCGTCGCGCTCCTGGCCGTTGCTCGCCCGCAGAGCCACGCTCCGTTCTTATCCGCTCGCCAGAACGCTCCAAGCCTTCCCCTGGCGCCCTACAGCGCCGCCGTCAGGGCTCCCTTGGTGGCACGCCGGCGTCGGCATCAGGCTCCGCCATGGACGGCGCCGCCCAAGCCACCCGCGCGCGCCAGCTGCCCCCTGGGAACAGCCCGAGCCTATCCACAAGCTCGTCGGCACGCGCTCGTCACCGCCACGTCGTCCTGCAGCTACAGAACAGCTGTTGCCGGCGATCCTATCCACGGCCGCCGCGGGACCGACCTCGAACGCCTATATAAGGGGACCCCGAGCTCGACCAAGCACTCAGGCAACCTCATTCTATCCCCCTAGTGCCCCCAACACCCAGCAATCGACGTCGGGAAGCTTTCTTTCCCGTCTCCGGCCAGTTCGGTCGCCGTCGCAATCCAGTGAAATGCGTCGCAACCAGACCCTCCCCCGTCCATCCAACACCACCACCCGTCTCCCCATGGTCTTGCGGAGTTGCCCAATGCCTCAGCCTCGACCAAGGACCACCATAGCCCGAAGCCCCTTTTGCTCCCGAACCACCGTCCGCCGCGGAGCTCGCCGCCGGTGACTTCCTCCGTCCCCACCTGCCTAGCGCCGCCCGGGAGGACCGCCCTAGACTGGCGGATCCATCCCTGCCCTCGGGGCCCCGTGGGGAGCTGCCGTTCGTCGACGGCGATCGCCGAAGTCCCGTCTCCGCTCGGGCAAAGAGAGAGGAGGGAGAGGGGGACTAGTCAAACCTGACCAGTGGGCCCCCTGGACCCACTGTCAGTGACCCAGGCGCCACCCACGCTGGCTTTAGTGGAAGCGCAAAGCCTCGAGTACGTCTCCTCTCCTTCGGAAGCATATTCTGTATCGAAACGTTTTGTTTTCTGGTTTTATTAAAAACAGAACTTTGACTAAACTTTGACTGGCTATATCTTTTAAAGTAAAACTCCAAATGAGTTGATTCTTTTTCCTACCTCTCTCAAATTTCATCTAGTTTATTTTAAGATTTATTTCAAAAATATTTGGGACAACTTTTTGTACTGTTTTTGAAACATATGTTATTTGAATATTTTTCAAAATAGGAAATGGAGAGAGAAGAAAACTCTCAAAAAGTTTTGGAATGCACACTTCCTCTCCACAACCTGAAGGCAAGCATTCTGAACTCTGGCATAATATTTTTTGTGTGGTGTCTTGATACGGTTACAACACCACTCGACTTGGAGCATACGTTATTTTTATGTGACGATAAAAATCATTCGCATGAGTGCACAATGGAGATTCTTTGCTGTCCGTAATGGGCATGCTGATGATAGTAGTCATCCTCGTGAGCTTTTCATGCATACCGGAAGGAAGCCGGGAAAGTCGCTGTCTTGGGTTGACACGAGCTTGTCCCTAGTTCCTCGTCGAGACGAGTGTGTCTGGTATGGCATGGTGAGGTTTGATGGGTGGTGACTTTATCTATTAACGGAAATATATTTGTCACATGGAGGATACGTGGACCTCCTGAGTCGGCAGTAGGTCGAGTCTTTTTCAGTAACCCCCATACTTGTTTAGTACTACCACTTGTCCCTGCCGCAGGTAGGGTACGGTTCAGTAAGTTGTCAACCCCGTCCTAGCACACACCGTACAGAGAGGCCATGGTGGAAGATACCGGAGGCCTCCGGTAGGCATGCCACCTGGTCCCGGGGCATGGGTGTTTCCGGTTGGGACCGAGAGGGGGGCACCCCTTAGAGCGCGCGATATAAATTTGATCCCATGCTACGTCGAGGTTGTAGCCTCCCCACTTAGAGTTTTGCTTGACAGGTGTTGTGGGTGATTCCAGACACCGGTAAGTTAAGCTGGTGTGTGCAGGTCAGGCGTGTTTTCAATTAAAAGGCCGTAGGCGGAATTAGTCCCGATGGACTAAATAAATCCGTTACTCGTGGGTAAAGAGTACACCCTCTGCAGAGGTTATATCTATTCGGATAGCCATGTCCATGGGTAAGGACTACAGTCTAAGATGTGTCTAGTGACGGTATTCGGATGGAGAAACGGCTAAGCTAGAACACAGTGACGATCTTCGGATGGAAAAACGGCTATACTAGAACATTGATTATGACCTATGACATATGAGGATTATGTTTATTATTATTATGGACTAACCATTTACATTATTTTAATTATTAAGTATCCCTGGGACGGTTCTACTTCCTGGATACTCACTGCGATTATTATTTATAAGCCCTTTATGTGGCGTCGCTCAGACGCCCGACTGCGGCATGTTTTTCATTTATTTATTATTCATAAGCCCTGTATGTGGCGTCGCTCAGACGCCCGACTGCGGCATGTTTGTCATTTATTTATTATTCATAAGCCCTTTATGTGGTGTCGCTCAGACGCCCGACTGTGGCATGCTTGTTATTTTTCTTTTATTCATAAGCCCTTTATGTGGTGTCGCTCAGACGCCCGACTGAGGCATGATTTATCTTATTATCCTTTCGAGGCGTCGCTTCAGACACTCGATCGGTGCATCCTATAACCCTACTCCCGTAATTGCATATTCATAGTTTACCCGCATGCGTGCATCATGGGTTTCGTATATTTCATGACAGGCGTTATGATCCTAGAATATTTCGGAGCATGAATTATCCTTTATTATATTATACCCATGCTCTTAATGTTTGCGAGTACATTCAAAAGTACTCACTGGCTTGTCCCTGGCTATTGTCTTGGCCAGATTTCTTACTCGGAGAGGAGCATTGCGAGGACAGCCCCGGAACCTACGCTACGATGATAGCAGCCTCGCGAAGATAGGAGTTATCCTGGTCAGCTGTTCTTGTGGGAAATGGAGTCCCATAGACGCAGATGAACCACAAACCGCTTCCGCCATCAACCACTAGAAACCAAGTGTTGTACTCATAGGCCACAATGGTCTTGTACTACATATTTTGTACTTTGCTTGGAATTTCTGTATCAAGTTCGTGCCTCATCAGCTAACAGTAATCCTGGGGCTGGTGAGCATAAGGGCCACTTTCTGGAAATTGTATCCCGAAAAACCGGTCCTGACACTTGCCGAGGTTGCGGAGGCCGCCCCGGCAAGGGCCTTGCCGGGGGAGTCCACCTCGCCCCTTTGCTCTTTTATGCTTCTGGTCTTGGCGTTGCCTCGTTTGTCTTGTGCTCCGACTTCCCTCCTCTGCCCTGCTAAGTGTGTGTCACAGCCCTAGCTTAGCCTTTGCTTGTCCTTGCATGATCATCATGTCATCATGTTAAATTTTCTCAGAAAGTTGAAATGGGGATGACAGAAACCCCCAGCACTACTTAAACCAACTAGGGTTACTAAAATACTTTTTCATGAACCTGAAATGCCCTTCTAAAATGTTCATCATCTTTGCCTTGGGTTAGAACCTCTGCAAAAAATGGTTCACACTTTTCTAGGATAGTCTGGATTTTTGAATTAAATCATAGGTATTTGAATTTGGACATTTAAATTCTATAAAATATTTTAAATGTCCAAATAATCTTGAAAGCATTTGAGGGCTGTTGGAAATATTTTTCAAAAGTGCCCACAATTATTTTTAGGATTTTACAAAATGAATTGGTATTTTTACTAATTCAAAACAGAGAAATAAAATAGAAAACTGAAACAGAATAAAGGAGAGAGAGAGAGAGAAACCCACCTGGGCCTCACCTGTGCTCGCCCAGCCCACCTGGCCTGGTGGCAGTCATCCCTAACCTCTTCCAGTAGGCAGAGGTGGGAAAGCACACGCGCGCGTGAGGCACCACGCCTCCTCCTGCTTGCCGCCGACCGCCTGGAGCTGGCTAGGGACGCAACGCACGTCCCCAAGCCCCACGTTCTCGCTCGCGTCCCCGTTCCCCGCCTCTCTCTCGCTCCGCACATCGGACCCGAACGCATCCGTCGCCGCCGCTCACTGCCACCGCGCCCACCGCCACCCCCTTGCCTCTCCGACGCGCCCCCGAGCTCCGCCTCATCGCCATCGCCATCTCTGTCGACGCACGCGACGCCGAACACCGCCAAGTGACAACCCGAGCTCGTCTTCAACCTCCGGCCGCCGGAGATCGCCTTCGCCACACCGGCTGCTCCGGGCCGTCTCCGAGCTCGCCGACCTGCTCGTCCGACTCGCCGTGAGCCACTGACCCGAACCCCCCTCCTCTACTCTTCGTTTGCACGCTGTAGCCATCGCTCCGTCGGAGACCGAAACCCGCCGCCACCCGCGCTCGTCGCTGATGCTGCTCCGGTGACCATTTGGTCCCGGGCATGCGCCCATCGTACTCACCACACCACATAGACACCGTAGGTGCTAAACGCACATCGCCACGGCCACCGCAACCGCGTCCCCGCTCGTTGTCGACTCCGGCCGCCGCAAACGTTGTCGCGGGCACTGCTCCCGGCCACCCCAGCTCCCGCCACCACCACCGTTGGATGCGCCACTCCGCCCTCTTCCCGTAGCCACTCTCTGCGTGCCGAAAGGGCCCCTGTAGGTGGATCCCGACGCGCTCTGCCGCATCTGGCCTCGCCGGCGGCTAAACGCCGGCGGGTTGACCGATTTGACCGGTGAGGTTGACCCCTTCTTGACTAGGTTTGACCGCCTAAGTCACTGACGTGTGGGGGCCACCTCGCTAACTAATCTGGTTTAGTGCTAATTAACCTAAGTTTGTTAGTTAGACACTGACATGTGGGCCAGGCCCTAATTAACTTAGTTTAGCATTTAACTTAGTGCTAATTAACTCGGTTAATTAGTGGTGTCACTGACCAGTGGGTCCCCTAGGTCAGGTTTGACCTAGATGGCGCCTGTTGACCTGCTGAGATCAGCATGACCTAATGCTGACGCAGTAATACATTTTCTGGATTTATTATTATTCAGGAAATTCCAGAAAAAGCTACAAACTTCAAAAATTGGTAGAAATTAATCTATAACTCCAAATGCAAAGATTTATATATGAAAAATGATCAAAAAAATCCAATCTATCCACTAGTACTAGTTTCATGCATGCTAAAGCAACTTAACCTTGCTGTTCAAGTGAAACAAGTTAATGCCCCTTTATGACTTCATAAAATGGGTTTGCATTTGAATCTTTGGATCAAATGGACTCATTTCAATCTGTTTTAACTTGCATTATCCCAAAACACATTCATATTGCCATGTAATAGCATGCATCATATTGTTGGATATCGTCATGTGTTGCTTGTGTTCGATGTATCTTTCGTGGTAGGTTCTGCCTCCGAGGATACCCACGATTATCCGACTGCAGGGCAGCATCCTACTACCACTCCATCAGGCAAGCAAAACCCCCTTGTTCATTCCGATAGAATCCCACTCTCTCGCTCCTACTCTCTTTTACTGCATTAGGACAACAACGATTCAACTGTTACTTGCTGCGGTAGTTGAACCCCTTATCCTCTGCATGACCTGTCATTGCCACAGTAAATAGATGAAACCCACTAGCATGAGTAGGAGTTGTTTGAGCCCTGATGTGCCTACTCATTCATGCTTGTTTGTCGTGCCTGCTATTGCTTAGAGTTGTGTTAGGTCTGATTCATCGGGAATGAATCGAAGGTGTGTGAACATGTCCTACTGTTGTGAGCTAAGTGTGTGAACACGATTTGGTAAAGGTATCGATGAGAGGCCATGTTGGAGTACATGGTGGGTTGTTTCATTGAAACCGTCCTTAAGCACTGAGATTTGTATGTGTGATTTACGATTCAGCTACTACCATGCATTGGGCCCGAAACCAATGGACCCTCTTGGCTTCTTATCCACCCTTGTCCTCTGTCCAGGATTTGCAAGTAGTTTCTGGTGTTTGTAGTATGCTGGAGGCCGTGCGCAGCGCTGACCCGAGGGGTGGGCTGTGATGCGGTAGGCACGTGGCACGGTGTACCGGGCGCCCGTTTGGTGTCTCGGGAACCCTGCTCACATCGTTCTGGGCCGTATGTGGAAACCTCGGCCGGACTCCCTGCGGATGGAACCTGAATAGGCGATAAACCTGGACTAGAGGTTTGAAGGTTGAAGGTTGAAGGTTGAAGGTTGCCGAGTACATGTCGTGTAAACGGCGATAAGTGGTGAGAGCGTGTGTGAAGAAGTACACCCCTGCAGGGTTAACATCATCTATTCGAATAGCCGTGTCCGCAGTAAAGGACTACTTGGTTGCCTATAAAGTTCATAGACAAGTGAAAGTGGATACTCTAAAATGCGCAAGATAAGCATGAGTGCTATGGATGGTGTTCTCGTAGGGAGACGGGAGCGGATCCATAGTGGTGTATTGATATGGTGAATATGTAGACTCGTGTGCGCCACCTCAAAAGAGTTACTTGAAGTCATAGTTTAGGATAGCCACTGAGTCAAAGCTGGCTTGGTGCAGTCAAACTCCACCACCCCCTTCGTTGATACTGATGCATATGTAGCTAGTTCTGATGTAAGTCTTGCTGGGTACATTTGTACTCACGTTTGCCTATTTTATGTTTGGCAGAGAGACTTCAGTCTCACTAGTAGTTCCGCGTGGACTTCGACGTTAGCTTGATACCTCAGCTATGATCTTGTGCCCTCGGCAGGATCTAGTAGATAGTCAGGTTTCTCAGCCTTTTTCATTTGTAGATGTCCGTACTCAGACATGTTAAGCTTCGGCTTGTGCTTTGACTTGTATGCTCTGAATGTTGGGTGATGAGACCCATGTTTGTAATATCTCGCTCCTCGGAGCCTATTGAATAAATACTTGAGTCGTAGAGTTATGTTGTGATGCCATGTTGTATTTACGCATATCGAGCATATTGTGTGTATGATTGAAATGTTTGGTATGTGTGGGATCCGCCAACCTAGTTGTTTATCCTTGGTAGCCTATCTTATGGGGAATTGTAGTCTTGTGCTTCCATGAGCCATAGTAGTCCCCTACAGCCCGGTTCACCGGAGTCCTGCTAGGCCAGCACTACTGCTCCGGAACACTTGACTGGCCGGCATGTGATTCACTTCGTTCCTGTGTCTGTCCCTTTGGGGAAATGTCACGCGGTGGCATCCGGAGTCCTGCCTAGCCTGCTACAGCCCGGTTCACTGCAGTCCTGTTAGCCCAGTGCTACAGCCCGGATTCGCACGCTGCTGACCGACATGCTCGATGTTGATTCATGTATGCCTGTCCCCGTAAGTTAGTGCCATTTTGGGTTCACGACTAGTCATGTCGGCCCGGGTTCTCTGTCATATGGATGCTAGCGACATTATCATATCCGTGAGCCAAAAGGCGCAAACGCTCCCGGGCCATGGTAAGGCGACACCCGTGGGAATACCGCGCGTGAGGCCGCAAAGTGATATGAGGTGTTACCGGCTAGATCTATGTGACTTGGAATCGGGGTCCTGACAGTTTTGGTATCAGAGCCTGACTGCCTGTAGGATTACCAAGCCAAACTGGTCAAAGTTGTGTCTAGAAATGCTTTAGTTATGTAAGGGAATTGATTGGGGAACGGAACATAAGGCTCTTTTTACTCCTTTCCCTTATGCCCTTCTGATCTGAGTCAACCTCTTCTTTTCTACGGGCATTAAGAACTAGGCCTTCTCATCTATCCATCAGGATGACGAGTTACTATGGTAGAGACTTACAGGATTGTTGGTTTCAGGCCTCAATTCAGTTTCTACTACTTTTAGTATGTTGTCCGTTGAACCAGAACCTTGATATGATGTTGTTAAGTGACTATGCAAATCCTTGTGAATGTATCAAATCTTTTTCTGAGCATTTACAGCCGTTATGCTGTCCGAGTCATCCCAGGTTTCTAGATAATCTGATGCACTTGCAATCATTCCTCCATGTTCCTGATGTCCATTTGGGCCAGATTGATCACACTAATCGGTGAGTTGAGGTACTCTGTTGCCTCGACATATATGTTGGAGCTATTATTATGACCCTAGGTGTTTTAGGGAGTCACCTAGTAATCTAGCCATGTTTTGTGTTTCAGGTGTGATGATTCTGGCCACCATTCTCGAAAGCATCCCATGATGTTATTAGTTAGTAGGTATTCTATTCCTGGGTTTTTGAACCTGAGATTCACCCTACTTCATGTTGTTAGTATTTGCTAGTTCCCTTAAGATATTAGTAACCTTTGCGATAGTCCTTGAGGTCCGTGGTATATCCTTCTTCCAACACCATGAACCAATATGGCAAAAGCCTTTGAACCAAAAGATCACAATAAGAGCGCTCTTAATGGGTTCTCCATTCAAGAATTGTGAATCTGCCAGTCCTACCTTCTCTGCATGGGTTATCCGGAAGAAACCTGTTGAACTTGATTCGACATACTAATCTATGCATCCACAACTCAGAAAGTTATATGTTCCTTTGAGTTGTCCCTCTTTAGTTGTATTCTGACCCTCGGCTATCAATTGATAGTCAGGAGTAGTTGTGCATTCGTGTTATCGATGCTTATTATTCTTGTGGTCCGTCCAGCTGTTCTATTTCAGAATGACTAGGAGAAACAAACTCCAGTACCTCATACATATCCAGGATTGGGTCAAAGTAGTTGTATTTCGCAGATCAAAATGCCAATCCAGCTTTTGCTCTGTTCTACCTTGGAGTGTTACCATCTTTATGTCAAGAGTGTCACGAGAATTGCACCACCTCTTATGAATTCTTGACGCAGTGATACTTCTCGCTATCATTATTCATTGCTCGGTCCCGTTTTGTTGTAACAGGAATGCCGACAAGTGAACTGTGATGTGTGAAATCGATACTCCTAGCAACCTCATTGCTTGGTAGTTAATGGACAATATTCTCATCCTTAGCGTGCTGGTTATTGAATCACCATCCTAGGACTGATCGTGCTACTAGTCCATTTTTGTTGGTGCACCCTTTGATCGATGAGTTAGGATTTTGTCAAACCCTTGCTCTTTTGATCACGTTGTCTTTCCTTGAAAGCAAGATTGATCTCGAGCATAGTAACATGTCGGTGGTTCGTGATTTTCTGAATATCTTCTCAGAAGTAATTCCAGGTTGTTCCCCGACCGCTATGTTGCGCTCGTGATCAAGTTGGTCTCTTGTAACCAACCCTTCTCCAAGAGTCTGTGCTGCATACCCTTGAGCTAGTCGGTTAAGCTAGACAACAACTTGGAGAGTTGGAAGATAAAAGCTTGCCCGACCTAGCTCATCTCTAAGGGATATCTTGTATCTGTGTTGAAGAAAGATGGTATTTTCATTGATTGATCCTCGTGATCAGTTAATGGACCTATCATTTTATCCAAACTTTGACTTGAGTGTGGGCTTTCGTCAGGTCAAATCAGAACCAATGATATTCGTAATGTTGTCTTACTCGTGGTGGATCCCTCGAGCATACACCATTATATCTTTCGGTCTGACCAATGTTACCACCGTGTTCACCTAATTATGGAACTCCATCTATAGGGAAATCTTGGTGACTTGTTGTTGAGCCCATCAGCAACATTTTATCTCGTCCATGATTCATGTTGAACATTAAATAGTGTTGGAAACTTTTAAAGCATTGCCTTCGTGTTTCGTTCATGAAGCATATGCTCGGGTGAAAGAAGTAACTTCCTCTAATTCACATGTGTTTGATGTAAGTTGCCACCGTGAATTCGAGAAAGCTTGTTTTTCTTCCTCTGGAATCATCCCAAGTCAATCATGCACGTGCGAAGTATTCTATGGTCTGATAGACTGATCATCTTCATTCCATATGCATCCCTAGCACGCCAAGCCACTGATTGACTTGTTCAAGGAAAAGAAGTCTATGCTTGGGATCTAATCCATGGACTTGTGTAAAGACTTCGAAATCCTTGATGATGGATCCTAACCAGAACTCGGTAGTGTTTTATCGTAAGACTTCTACGTGGTCATGCTTGTCTTAGACAATGTGTTCACATGTGTGTAGCAGAACCAGCTCATGTTTTGGAGCTTGCTATCGTAGTTCATTTCCCGAGAATCTCGCAACGTCATCTCGTCGGTTTGTGTTGCAAACTTTATTTTCCAGAAATGACGTCTGAAATATCCCGTTACCAACCAGATCTGAATCTCAGGCAGATATGATGGTTGGAACATTCCCAGCATTTGCATTTTGTTCCCAGCTTGCACCCGTCTTTGTGCCATTTTACTATGGGCTGCCTTCTTAGTGATTCTCATTCAGGATCATCTTCAGAAGTGGTCCTACCATGGGTCCCATCCATTTTTCAATGATGAGCAAGATCATCCATTGCGTTGTCTTCAACAAGGTAGTCCACATCATCCATCCTAGTCCAACTATGTCATTCTTTGGAACTCCTTCAAACGATCGATTGTGATTGCCTTAGGCTGGTATAGAGAGTATCAATGATCTCTGTATCAAAAGTAATTATTTTTGCCACTTAAGTGAATAAATCTACGAGTCACCTTCCCTGAGGTGCCCCGTTATGGAATCATGGCAATTTTTCATCGCTACTTTGAAACCCCGTCATTTGTTCTTCCATCCCTCTCTATGTGTTTTGTGTCTCAACGCGAGATGTTTCAACATCTCATTCCGCGAGTTGATCTTGTGTAGCTCGATCTTCGAGAAGATCAATCCTAGTATAGTTTCTTTCCGTCGTCATCGCATGGATGAAGATCTCAAAAGCGAGGATGTCAAGATCAACGTATGCAACGAATCAACAACCTTATGGGGTGCAACCTGGATCTTGAAGATTGTGTTGGTCTTGTGTCCCCTCTGTCTTCTTACCTCACGTCTTGAATCTCGGGACGAGATTCTTGTTTAGTGGAGGTGAGTTATCACAGCCCTAGCTTAGCCTTTGCTTGTCCTTGCATGATCATCATGTCATCATGTTAAATTTTCTCACAAAATTGAAATGGGGATGACAGAAACCCGCAGCACCACTTAAACCAACTAGGGTTACTAAAATACTTTTTCATGAACCTGAAATGCCCTTCTAAAATGTTCATCATCTTTGCCTTGGGTTAGAACCTCTGCAAAAAATGGTGCACACTTTTCTAGGACAGTCTGGATTTTTGAATTAAATCATAAGTATTTGAATTTGGACATTTAAATTCTATAAAATATTTAAATGTCCAAATAATCTTGAAAGCATTTGAGGGCTGTTGGAAATATTTTTCAAAAGTGCCCACAATTATTTTCTGGATTTTACAAAATTAATTAGTATTTTTACTAATTCAAAACAGAGAAATAAAATAGAAAACTGAAACAGAATAAAGGAGAGAGAGAGAAACCCACCTAGGCCTCGCCTGTGCTGGCCCAACCCACCTGGCCTGATGCCAGTCATCCCTAACCTCTGCCAGTAGGCAGAGGCAGGACAGCGCACGCGCGCGAGGCGCCACGCCTCCTCCTGCTTACCGCCGACCGCCTCGAGCTGGCTAGGGACGCCAAGCACGTCCCCAAGCCCCACCTTCTCGCTCGCGTCCCCATTCCCCGCCTCTCTCTCGCTCCGCACCTCGGACCCGAACGCATCCGTCGCCGCCGCTCACTGCCACCGCGCCCACCGCCACCCCCTTGCCTCTCCGACGCGCCCCCGAGCTCCGCCTCATCGCCATCGCCATCTCCGTCGACGCACGCGACGCCAAACGCCCCCAAGCGACGACCCGAGCTCTTCTTCAACCTCTGGCCGCCGAAGAACGGCTTCGCCGCACCGCCCGCTCCGGACCGTCTCCGAGCTGGCCGACCAGCTCATCCGACTCGCCGTGAGGCACTGACCCGAACCCCCCTCCTCTGCGCTTCGTTTGCACGCTGTAGCCGTCGCTCCACCGAAGACCGAAACCCGCCGCCGCCCGCGCTCGTCGCCGGTGCTGCTCCGGTGACCATTTGGTCCCGGGCATGCGCCCATCGTACTCACCGCACCACATAGACGCCATATGTGCTAAACGCACATCGCCACGGCCACCGCAACCGCGTCCCCGCTCGCTGCCGACTCCGGCCGCCGCAAACCTCGTCGTCGGCGCTGCTCCCGGCCACCCCAGGTCTCGCCACCTTGCCCGTTGGATGCGCCACTCCGCCCTCTTCCCGTAGCCGCTCTCTACGCGCCAAAAGGACCCCTGTAGGTGGATCCCGATGCGCTCTGCCGCGTCTGGCCTCGCCGGCGGCTAAACGCCGATGGGTTGACCGATTTGACCGGCGATGTTGACCCCTTCTTGACCAAGTTTGACCTCCTGAGTCACTGACGTGTGGGGACACCTCGCTAACTAACCTGGTTTAGTGCTAATTAACCTAAGTTTGTTAGTTAGACACTGACACGTGGGCCAGGCCCTGATTAACTTAGTTTAGCATTTAACTTAGTGCTAATTAACTCGGTTAATTAGTGGTGTCATTGACCAGTGGGTCCCCTAGGTCAGGTTTGACTTGGACGGCGCCTATTGACCTGCTGACATCAGCATGACCTAATGTTGTTGCAGTAATACATTTTCTGGATTTATTATTATTCAGGAAATTCTAGAAAAAGCTACAAACTTCAAAAATTCGTAGAAATTAATCTGTAACTCCAAATGCAAAGATTTATATATGAAAAATGATCAGAAAAATCCAATCTATCCACTGGTACTGGTCTCATGCATCATAAAGCAACTGAACCTTGCTGTTCAAGTGAAACAAGTTAATGCACCTTTATGACTTCATAAAATGGGTTTGCATTTGAATCTTTGGTTCAAATGGACTCATTTCAATCTGTTTTAACTTCCATTAGTACAAAACACATCCATATTGCCATGTCATAGCACGCATCATATTGTTGCATATCGTCATGTGTTGATTGTGTTTGATGTATCTTTCGTGGTAGGTACTGCCTCCGAGGATACCCACGATTATCCGACTGCAGGGCAGTATCCTACTACCACTCCATCTGGCAAGCAAAACCCCCTTGTTCATTCCAATACAATCCCACTCTCTCGCTCCTGCTCTCTTTTACTGCATTAGGACAACAACGATTCAACTGTTACTTACTGTGGTAGTTGAACCCCTTATCCTCTGCATGACCTGTCATTGCCACAGTAAATAGATGAAACCCACTAGCATGAGTAGGAGTTGTTTGAGCCCTGATATGCCTACTCATTCATGCTTGTTTGTCATGCCTGCTATTTCTTAGAGTTGTGTCAGGTCTGATTCATCGGGAATGAATCGGAGGTGTGTGAACATGTCCTACTGTTGTGAGCTAAGTGTGTGAACACGATTTGGTAAAGGTATCGATGAGAGGCCAGGAGTACATGGTGGGTTGTTTCATTGAAACCGTCCTTAAGCACTGAGATCTGTATGTGTGATTTAAGATTCAGTTACTACCATGCATTGGGCCCGAAACCAATGGACCCTCTCGGCTTCTTATCCACCCTTGTCCTCTGTCCAGGAGTTGCAAGTAGTTTCTGGTGTTTGTAGTATGCTGGAGGCCGTGCGCAGCGCTGACCCGAGGGGTGGGCTGTGATGCGGTAGGCACATGGCACGGTGTACCGGGCGCCCGTTTGGTGTCTCGGGAACCCTGCTCACATCGTTCGGGGACGTATGTGGAAACCTCGGCCGGAATCCCTGCGGATGGAACCTGAATAGGTGATAAACCTGGACTAGAGGCTTGAGTGTTTAGGTAGGCCGTGGCCGACACCCTCGCTGGGCTTCCGCTTGAAGGTTGCCGAGTACATGTCGTGTAAACGGCGTTAAGTGGTGAGAGCGTGTGTGAAGAAGTACACCCCTGCAGGGTTAACATCATCTATTCGAATAGCCACGTCCGCGGTAAAGGACTACTTGGTTGCCCATACAGTTCATAGACAAGTGAAAGTGGATACTCTGAAAATGCGCAAGATAAGCGTGAGTGCTATGGATGGCGTTCTCGTAAGGAGACGGGAGCGGATCCACAGTGGTGTATTTATATGGTGAATATGTGGACTCGTGTGCGCCACCTCAAAAGAGTTACTTGCAGTCATAGTTTAGGATAGCCACTGAGTCAAATCTGGCTTTTTGCAGTCAAACTCCACCACCCCCTTCGTTGATACTGATGCATATGTAGCTAGTTCTGATGTAAGTCTTGCTGGGTACATTTGTACTCACGTTTGCCTATTTTATGTTTTGCAGAGAGACTTCAGTCTCACTAGTAGTTCCGCGTGGACTTCGACGTTAGCTTGATGCCTCAGCTACGATCTTGTGCCCTTGGCAGGATCTAGTAGATAGTCAGGCTTCTCTGCCTTTTTCATTTGTAGATGTCTGTACTCAGACATGTTAAGCTTCCGCTTGTGCTTTGACTTGTATGCTCTGAATGTTGGGTCATGAGACCCATGTTTGTAATATCTCGCTCCTCGGAGCCTATTGAATAAATACTTGAGTCGTAGAGTTATGTTGTGATGCCATGTTGTATTTACACATATCGAGCATATTGTGTGTATGATTGAAATGCTTAGTATGTGTGGGATCCGACAACCTAGTTGTTTATCCTTAGTAGCCTCTCTTATGGGGAAATGTAGTCTTGTGCTTCCATGAGCCATAGTAGTCCGCTATAGCCCGGTTCACCGGAGTCCTGCTAGCCCAGCACTACTGCTCCGGAACACTTGACTAGCCGACATGTGATTCACTTCGTTCCTGTGTCTGTCCCTTTGGGGAAATGTCACGCAGTGACATCCGGAGTCCTGCCTAGCCTGCTACAGCCCGGTTCACCGGAGTCATGTTAGCCCCAGTCCTACAGCCCGGATTCGCACACTGCTGACCGACATGCTCGATGTTGATTCATGTATGCCTGTCCCTGTAAGTTAGTGCCACTTTGGGTTCACGACTAGTCATGTCGGCCCGGGTTCTCTGTCATATCGATGCTAGCGACACTATCATATCCGTGAGCTAAAAGGCGCAAACGGTCCCAGGCCATGGTAAGGCGACACCCGTGGGAATACCATGCGTGAGGCCGCAAAGTGATATGAGGTGTTACCGGCTAGATCGATTTGACTTGGAATCGAGGTCCTGACAGTGTGGCCGCGGGCGCGGCTCTGACTACCCGCGCACAAGTAA
Organism: Triticum aestivum; assembly: GCF_018294505.1. Lineage (NCBI taxonomy): Eukaryota > Viridiplantae > Streptophyta > Magnoliopsida > Poales > Poaceae > Triticum > Triticum aestivum. The sequence goes on along the minus strand of NC_057796.1, from coordinate 355,636,705 downwards.
AGGGGTCAAAAGGAGAGCCCCTACTTTTGTACACCGACACATGCTCGTGCCATTTAGTAAATTTTCATGCCTTTTACAAGGAATGGACAGATATTTCGATGAAATGTGTGGCAATAGTCAACCACAAATGTCTGTTTGTTGGGTTTTCAACTATAGAAAAAATGAAATAAATGCTTAAAAAACATAACGCCTGGCATGGTGCCATGGTATGACCTCACCATGCCCTGGTAAAAATTTGACAAGGTTTGGCTTATCTCGTCATGCACGCCCTTCATAACTCGAACCATCACAGAGGAAGTTCCATGCTTTCGAGAGGGAAAATCCCCAAGATTGAAGGGGAATCCTAATTTCCGTCCTAGTTTGTCATTCAGTTTTTTTCCAACGATCAACATACCGCCTCAAATGCAACGTGTTCAAATTTGACATTTTCCCGGGCTCATTTACCATATTTAGTGGATTATGTGCGTTTTCTAGGCATTAATGGACATAATTCAAATACGAAAATTCGGTGCATGAAAAGGTGCACAAGAACGGTCTGGAAACCATGCTCGTGTTATTTAGCACATTCTCATGCCTTTTACAAGGAATGGGTAGATATTTCACGGAAATGTGTGGCAATAGTCAACCATAAACGCGTAATTGACTTGGTTAACAACTATACAAAAAATGAAACACATGGTTGGAATACATGACGCCTGGCGTGGTGCCATGGTATGGCCTCACCATTCCCTGGTAAAAATTGGAGAATGTTTTCCTTACGTCGTGATGCGCGCCTTTCATAAATCGAACCATCACCGAGGAAGTTTCATGGTTTCAAGGGGGAAATCACCAAGATTAAAGGGGGGTCCAAATTTCCTTTGTCCTTTGTCCACGAGTTTTTTTCTACGATGAACATACAACCTGCAAATCACCGTGTTCAAAGTTGGCACTTTTCCGGGTTCATTTGCCATATTTAGGGGATTATGTGCATTTCCTAGGCATTAATGCGCATAATTCAAGTTAAAAAAATCGATGCATGAAAGGGTCCACAAGAACAGCCTAGAAAACCATGCTCGTGCCATTTAGTAAATTCTCATGCCTTTTACAAGGAATAGACAGATATTTCGATGAAATGTGTGGCAATAGTCAACCACAATTGTCTGTTTGTTGGGTTTTCAAGTATAGAAAAACTGAAATAAATGCTTAAAAAACATGACTCCTGGCATGGTGCCATGGTATGACCTCACCATGCCTTGGTAAAATTTTGAGAAGGTTTGGCTTATGTTGTCATGAACGCCCTTCATAAATCGAAACATCACCGAGGAAGTTCCATGCTTTCGAAAGGGAAATCCTCAAGATTGAAGGGGAATACAAATTTTCTTCGTTCTTTGCCCTGGAGTTTTTTTCTACGACGAACATACACCCTGCAAATCACCGCGTTCAAATTTGGCATTTTCCGGGCTCATTTACCATATTTAGGGGATTATGTGCATTTTCTAGGCATTTAGCGCATATAAATCCTATCCAACTATAGGTGCACGGGTGTGATGTGAGGGATGTGGATTGCCGTTCGATCGCGGCACATCCAACGGTGCACACGCGCGATCCGCGTGGCTGGGGTTCCGGCCAATCATAACGCAACACACAATAGGCTCAGCGCACACTGTTTCCGGAAGCGACGGAGATGAACCGTGTGCGATAATGAACGAGCAAAATTGTTAGGGAAGCCAAGTTTCTGTTATCGTTTGTGGTTGAGCTCTTGAATACCACCGCACTGTACGGCTACCCGGCCCCTCCCCCCAAGAGCTCTCTCCAGGCGTCGTCCATGGCACCGAGGCGCACAGTAACTGGTAAGGAAGCGATGGCATCCCGCAGCGCCGTGTTCCTCGCCGCCCGCGACCGCACACATGGTAAGGAAGCGATGACATCTCGCCGCGCCAAGTTCATCGCCGCCGGCGGCCAGATAGTTACATGGGCGGACTTTGAGGCTGCCATGGCCGAATGGGTGGCGGATCTAGAGGTGGCCAAAGCCGCACAGAAGGAGCGGAAAAGGCAGAAAGCAGTCAAGAAAAGAGGGTCCCGCCGCTACAAGAAAAAAGATGTCGCACGCCATGGTGAGGATAGCTTGGCGGAGATCAAAGCACGGTGGGCTGCCGCCTACAAGGCCGGGAAGGAGAACGCCGGCGTCTGGCCAGCATGCCCTGATGGCAGCTTGTGAGAAGTAGTTTAAGTTTGTAGTATTAGAGCAAACTACCAGTAGTAGTACTTTAAGTTTGTTGTATTAACGTACAACGTCGGGAAGAGCATCCTTTAAGGGCTTTGAGCGTTGATTAGCATGTGTGCCCGTGTGTGTTTTTTGCGTTAATCATTAGCAGTTCACAAAACACACGGTTTCTATGCCGTACCCGTCTGCGTTTTTTGCGTTAATGACCCATAAGTCAGTTACCTGTGCGATATTTCCTAATAAACTAGGCGTACCATTGACCGAAAAAAAATCAAGTACACATGTACAATTTTTTTGGAGACGGGATCTACCAGCTTTCTTTTTTTCTCGCACACGAGTATTTTACACGCTTCGTCTGTGTTGTGTGTTTCCCCCACCCAAGTTTCAAATTTTGCACCGAAATTTTCATTAGGCGCGCGATTTTAGAATTTATTCCTCCAACCACATCCCCTTCCCCTCAGCGTCCCCCCTCCCTCGCGCATCCCCCTACTGGCATCTCAAACCGCTGCCGCCGCAACCACAGCTTCAATCACATCTACGTTCTGCTCGGATCCAGTCAGGTAACGCACCGATATCTATCACGCCCCCGGCCTGATTGCTTAATTGGCGCCTGCGAAACAACCTCATGCCTCCAAATCCCCCCCGCTAGGAGCTGATGGCGGTCCATGGCGCAATGGCCGCTGTGCGTGTTGACCTGGAGGAACACCTCGCCTCCGCCGCCGCCGCCGACATGGTGCAGGCTCTGGCCCAGATGAAGTCCCCCCAGCGACTACCGCCAGGACTTAACAGGTAAGATCTGACCAGTTAAATCTTACCAATACCACTTGCAATGGCTATGATTTGTACGGTTGATGTATTAAGCATGTGCGTGCCTTGTTTATTTCAATAGTACACATTGTGTGATGTTCAAAATTACCGTGTCCAGCTCAATTTCACTAATACTAGCAACAAACATACAATACATGACTCAGGATATCACTAAAGATGCTGCCCATTTGCTATTTTTAGTCGATGCTAACCCTGTTGCACTTAACATGCCTGTCCATGTACTTACGCAGGATCATAACGGCCGATGCTTTTGTTTGCCGTCGAGTTGAGCTGCATCCCATGTCTTACAATATTTCACATAATTTGTGCAATTGCTGTTAAACTTCTACCCATTTACTGGTTGCCTGTAGGTACACATGTCAGTGGCACTGATCCACGCTTCGACCCGGAGGAACTGCTCGCCTCCGTCGTCACTGACTTTGGGCGAGCTCTGGCCAAGATGAAGTGCCCCAGCAACTACCTCTCAGGACTTACCAAGTATGTACTCACCAGTTCAATCTTACCAATACCAGTTGCAATTAATGGCTATGTTCTGTACGGTCGATGTATTAAGCATGTTCTAGTAAACATGCCTAACACGTTTTTGCTACTTTCCCTACCTTTTTATAGACATCTGGGCCATTCTCTGCTCTGGCAGCACCTGCCTTGTGATGTTTAACTATGCCAATTGCATTTTTATCAGTACCGGTTTCAATGTCTATTAAGCATGTTGCAATTAACAGTTGAATCCATTTTTAAACAGTAGCATTTCAATGGCTACAAACTTACAAAACATGAGTTAGGATGTTGTCGGAGTAATGGGCCACGAGTAGCCTAACCCGAGCCCCAGAACCTTTCAGGACATCGGGGCCGGCTGCACCCCTCAAGACGTCAAGATAAAGCGCCGCCTTCTGGCGGCCGGCTGGCCGAACGGCCGACTGCCGGAAGACGGCCGTGCTCAGGAAGGCGGCTCCAAGACGAGCCGAGTCCTAGTAGGCAGCCTGCAGAGAGGCCGGCTCCTAGCAGCCGGCCCATGGCGCCCTCAGAGTCTGCGCCCCCATTAAGACGACAAGACAGGGTGAGGCTGCAGCATAGCCCATTACCCCCGTGTCCAGGGCCTGGCGTGGCCACAGTGTTCCGTACAGGCAGAGATCTCCGCCCGGCGCGGCACTATTGCCACTCCGCCCCTGACATCATTCAATCAGGCAAGGCCCTGTTCACACGACCGCTTGTCGGTACGGCCCGAAGACGGCGGACCCTACCGGTCAGCGAGAGCCCAGAAGACGGCGGGAGCCTTACCAGTCGGACCCGGGGGAGGCCGGCTCCCAGCAGCCGGCCCGCTCCTTCCCCGGGCCCCACGCGCCATTAACCAGATAAGACGCGGAGTGGCTACAGTGATCTCCCACCAGGCGGCGGGACTGTAGCCACGCTCCCCTGACCAAGCAAGCATCATTAGCATCACGGCTACTGTAATCAGCAGCCGGCAAGACCCGCGAACGGCGGGGGCGGCCTGTTGGCTCCGTACCAGACCAGTCGGCAGGGCCCACGAGGTGGCGGGCCCCAGCTGTCGGCGGAGAAGCCGGCAACAGGAGAGACTGACAGCCGGGTCCTACATCCCAGGGCTCCCATGCAAAGGTTCGAACCTGTTAGAATTAGATTCACACCTAGGGGAGAGAAGAGCAAGCCTTGCCTTCTTCTAGCTCTAGCATACAGCTTAAGGAGCGCCATCATACTCACTCGTGCCTTAGTGATCATGCGGAGACCCCGCAAAGCAGGACTAGGGGTGTTATCTCCTAGGAGAGCCCCGAACCTGGGTAAAGTGCGCCGGCGCTCGTGTCTACGCCTCATCCAGCTTCCAGGCACCGGCGACGTTCTACTCGCTCCCACGATGATAAGCCATCCATTAGCATATGTCGCACCCAACCCTCGACATTTGGCGCCCACCGTGGGGCGAGGTGCACCGTCTCCCGGAGACCTGTTCTGGATGGGAACCCTGTTCCTTCCTGGCGAGCGGAGCCAGCCCGACACGCCGGACGGCGTCTGCACCGATGCACTGCACGGTGCAGAGGTCGCCTGCGCGGCAAGCTGCCTCGCCGATCTTGTCGGCGAGATTCGCCTCTCCGACGAGCCCGCGTCTGATGCGGGCACGGAGGGCCCTAAGAGCCGCCTCGTGAGCCTCCTCGATCAGCTCCATGTCGCCAGCGAGCCTGCTGTGGACTTGGAGTCGGTTGGCTCCACCGACCCGATGCTTGTCAACTCGGACACGGCGTCGCTTGACGCGTTCCCCACCAACGTGGTGGTCTAATACAAGCCGGTTCCTCGCGCGGACAGCGGCGGCAGCACCGTCACGGAAGTGCTCGTCATCAGCCACGGCGAGAACTCTGGTGGAGGTGGCCAGGATCCGTTGCAAGCGGCGATGCAAGACCTGACTGTGCCCATCCCGGAAGACGCCGACGCCGAGATGCTGGAGGCACGCCGTGTCCAGCTCGTCGACAGCGCCAACCGGTTGGCCAGCATGAGACGCCTCTCGGAGGCTTACCAGCATGAGATGGACCGTGCTGTCGGTGGCACGCCAGCTCCTGGTGGGCCTAGCCGCATTGGCCAGATCCGGCAGCGTGGCGCGACCATCCCAGCATGTTGGGGACTGATCGTCCCGTCTACGCCATGCCTGCGGAGAACACATGAGCTGCCCAGGCGCCAGCCGACGAGCTAGACAAGCTCGAGGGTGACGAGCGTCGCCACATGACAGAGCGAGTCCAGCAACTCCTGGACGCGGCTGCTGAGCAGCAAGAGGCCGGGTGCTGCACTGAAGCGCCCAACCGGCGAAACGACGACCCGCCTCCTCGCCGAGACCAAGGCGCGACATCCTGGACGCCGACTGGTGACGTCCGCGATAGAAGAGACAAGGAGCCGGCTGCTAGCCGCAGCCGGACTCGCATCACCATCGAGCGCGACCAAGACGGCCGCCCAAGAGCAGTGCAGCGACGAGACGACTGTCCGCCTCCTCCTCCCCGCAGGGAGAGGCGCATTTCCCCACCGCCTGTTGATCACCCGTCACTCGGCGACCGCCTTGGCCACCGAGAAGGAATCGGAGAAAATGATGCCTGCCACCGGATCGCTTGCCTCAATCGATCCCTGCCGCTAGAAGAAGATGAGCTGGGCCCGCCTTGCTTAGGCCCCCGCATCCGAGACGAACCTTTCCCCAAAGGGTTCACGCTCCCGAGAGATACACCCAAGTACAGGGGCTCCGTGAAACCGGAGGACTGGCTTGTCGACTACTCCACAGCCGTCAGCATCGCGAACAGCAACAAGCGCGTTGCCGTGAAGTAAGTTCCGCTCATGCTCCAGGGCACGGCCCGAACATGGCTGAACAGCCTGAAGCCCCGCAGCATCAACAGCTGGGTTGATTTCACTGAAGCATTCATCCGCAACTTCACCAGCATGTACAAGCGGCCGCTCAAGCCCTGCCAGCTCTCCTTGTGCGTCCAAGGCCCCAACAAGTCGACTCGCGACTACCTCACGCGCTGGGCCGAGCTGCGCAACTCTTGCGAGGGCGTGCACGAGGTGCAGGCCATCGAGTACTTCACTGCCGGGTGCCGAGAGGGCACCCTCCTCCAGCACAAGCTCCTCCGCGACGAGCCGGCAACCCTCGACGAACTGGTGATCATAGCAGACAAGTATGGCACGGCCGACTCCTCCATGAAGGTGGAGATCCAAGTTAACGCGTCGGGCAAGGTGGCCCCTCAAGCTCCTCGGACCACGGCTGGTGACACCAGTCGGCGACAGCAACCAAACAACAACAAGCACAAGGCCATGCAGCCGACTTACATGAGCCGGCAGGTGGCAACAGTCGAAGATCAGCAGCCGGAAGGGCAGCCTCCCCCAAGCGCCAGAAGGGTGGCAAGCCCAACTGGTTGCCCGCCTTCTCATACAAGCAGACCTTTGATGCACCCTGCAAGTTCCACAGTGGCGCGAAGCCGTCCAACCACAACTGTCGGAAGTGCCACTGGCTCACCAGGATCGCCAAGGGTGATGGACTCCAGCCCCCTCCATCTGTCGGCCCGCCGCTTCCTCCTCCTCAGCAGCCGGCGGTTCGGCCAGTCGGCATGATACAAGATGAGTGCCCTGAAGAGCATGAGGCTTATGTCGTGTTCACCAGCGTGGCCGACGATTGGCGCAGCAAACGGCTGCAGCAACAAGAAGTGAATGCAGTAGCATCAGAGACCCCTGAATTCATGCATTGGTCTGAGAAGCCCATCAGCTGGAGTAGAGCCGACCACCCGGAGGTGATGCCCAATCCTGGCTCTTATGCTCTGGTGTTGGATGCCACCTTTTCCACGGAGAGGCGAGCTGCTCGCTTCTCCAGAGTTCTGATAGATGGCGGCAGCAACATCAACATCCTGTACAAAGATACCATGGAGAAGTTGGGAATCAAGCAGAGACATCTTCAGCCCAGCCGGACTGTTTTCCATGGCATTGTTCCAGGCCTTTCCTGCTCAGCAATCGGCAAGACTCAGATAGATGTCCTCTTCGGGGACAAAAATCATTTCCGCCGAGAGCCAGTCTGGTTTGAGGTGGTGGACCTTGAGATCCCTTATCATGCACTGCTTGGCCGGCATGCCCTGGCCAAGTTTATGGCGGTCCCCCCTATGCTTACCCGAAGATGAAGATGCCGAGCTCCAAGGGAATCCTGACCATAGCAGGAGACTACAAGAAGTCATCCGTCTGCGCAGCAGAGAGCAGCCAGTTAGCCGAGTCCCTCATGATCACGGCTGAGAAGCGGCTCCTTGATTGGGTTGTGGCAATGGCCGGCAAGCAGCCAGAAATATCACCCAACCCCAAGGAGTCGGAAGCTGAGGGATCGTTCAAGCCGGCAAAGGAAACAAAGAAGATACCCTTGGACCCGGAGCACCCGGAGAGGCACGCTGTCATAGGTGCAAACCTTGACAGAAAATAGGAAGGCGAGCTTGTTCATTTCCTTCGTGAGAATCGGGACATCTTTGCATGGTCTCCCAAGGACATGCCAGGTGTTCCGATGGAATTCGCCGAGCACAAGCTACACGTCCGGTCTGATGCCAAGCCAGTCAGGCAGCCCTTGCGCCGCCTGTCGGAGGAGAAAAGAAGAGTTGTTGGAGAAAAGATAGCCCGTCTTCTAGCACCCGACTTCATCATGGAGGTGTTCTTTCTAGAATGGTTAGCTAACCCAGTCCTAGTGCTGAAGAAGAACAAGCAGTGGCGCATGTGTATTGATTATAACAGCCTCAACAAAGCATGCCCCAAAGATCCCTTTGCCTTACCAAGTGATAGACTCCACAGCCGGAGGCGAGCCATTGAGCTTTTTGGATGCATATTCGGGGTATCATCAGATCAAGTTGAACCCGGCCGACAGGCTGAAGACCGCCTTCATCACGCCGTTCGGAGCCTTCTGCTACCTGACCATGGCGTTTGGCTTGAGGAATGCCGGTGCCACGTTTCAGCGTTGCATGTAGAAGTGCCTCCTCAAGCAACTTGGCAGAAATGCCCACTTCTATGTGGACAATGTTTTGGTGAAGACGGAGAAGCGTGGAATGCTGCTAGAAGACCTCAAGGAGACCTTTGAGAATTTGTGCCGATTTCAGATCAAGCTCAACCCGGAGAAATGCTGTCGGATGTGGGGTTCCGGCAAACCCTTAAGGTTCAAACACTAGGGTGCGCGTGAAGTCTCTCCCTCCTACCGATCTACGCTCTAGCTCGCTAAGATCTTGCAGACGAACTCGACGAACTCGCAACACAGAAAGACACGAGGTTTATACTGGTTCGGGCCACCGTTGTGGTGTAATACCCTACTCCAGTGTGGTGGTGGTGGATTGCTTCTTGGGCTGATGACGAACAGTACAAGGGAAGAACAGCCTCCTGAGGTTGAGGTGTTCTTGTGCTTGTGAACTTGTGGCGTGAGGATTCGATCTCAATGATATGTCCTTACTGTGGTGGCTAGCTGTACTTATATAGGCCCTGGTCCTCTTCCCAAATATCGAGCGGGAAGGGAGCCAACAACGGCGGGCAAATTTGAAGGGGGACAGCTAGTACAAGCTATCCTGACAAAAGTGGTCTTCGCCTGCGAAAAGCTCTGGGGTGACACCGTCTTGGGCTCCACGATGACCTCCGCCTTGTCGTCCTCCTGGTCTTGGTCTCGTTGCACCAATATGGCAACCTTTGCCTGATGCCTCGGTACTCTTCACTTGCGCTGGCCTCCTTAGCACCAAAGAGGAAATAGGGATGCTGCGCGCATTGGCGCCCGCCTGGCACCCGCCTGGTACCGTTCGTCATGGCTCACATCACGAGAGCCTCGTGAGGTTTGCCTCGCCTTGGTATCTCCGCTCCTCGTGAGCCTGTTTGGCTAGGCCACTCCAGAGGTGGTCTTGCATCCTCCGCCTCGCGAGGGTCTTGGGTGCCTTGTCGACGAAGATGGGCTGTACGGCCTGCTGCTTTGCCACGCTGTGGGCCACAGGCAGGCAAGTCTGGGGACCCCCGTTCCCAGAACGCCGACAGTAGCCCCCGGGCCCAAGGTGCGCTCGGGCTTGGCTTCGCGGTGAAGCCAAGGTTCAAGTTCGGAGCACCGCGGGCCCCAAAAGCCTGCGACCTCGGTCGACGCGTGGCAGTTGATTGGACGTGGGCGTCTCTGCTTCGCCATGCTGCCTCGGCAACTGCTTGCCCTGACAAAGGCTGGCACGGGCAGTTCTTTCCTTCATTGCCTCTTCCTTGCCTCACTCCAGATCCCCTTTCTCGCTCTTTGCCGCCGCTATCTCCAGATCTGCTCCATCCTTGCTTTGCATCTGTCGCCTGTGGCGCCGCGCAAGGCCAAGACTTCCTCAACACCGACTTGGTACGAGCCGGCCCTCGAGGCGCCCACCGTCACGGAGAAGAGCCTCGCCTCTGTGCGCCTGCTGACAGCAGGCAAGAGCAACGAATGGGGGAAGACGGAGCTCCGGCTCGCGTCCGACGAGCCAGAGCCTGAGGGGAGCACGTTCTTCCCCTTCTTCTCGAGCAGCGTCGCCGTCGGGTTGGTTCCTCCCTTCTCTGATTTCTTTTATGAAGTCCTCGACCATTACGGGCTGCAGGCGTTGCATCTCCATCCCAACACTATCCTCTTCCTGTCCATCTTCGCCTACTACTGTGAGGCGTACCTGGGCGTGATGCCGTCCGAGGGTCACATCTCCGGGTGCGCTAACTTTGTTGCGTGCGGCAAGGCCAACTTGATCTCGAGCACCGACAAGAGGGCCGAAAACATTCGATCCAAATGGGTCATGATGGATGCCCAACGTGCCGATCCGCGCCTGGCGTTGCCAACGGAGGCGCCCCCGGGCTTCTGCTTGGGGCAATTTTTGTCACATGCTGGTGCTGACGCTCGGGGAGTGAGCCTGGTCCTTGGCGTGGTGAATTTCTGGGTCTCCTCGAGGCTCGGTCGAGAAGCGGGGCTGGAGGTCATTGGTAATCCCAGCATTGCCCCTCCCGGAGGCCTTGGGGCCATTGTCGACGAGGCGCGCGCCTTCCTGCCCGCCAAGGAGGGGAGCGGTGCGCCTCGAGCCCCATGGTCGTTCGAGCTGCTCGCCGTCTTCCCGGGAAGAGCGTCGGACTGGTGTTTGCGCCTCCTCCTGGAACGGTGTTGATGGAGACGAAGCCTAGGGAGAAGGAGAAGACAGGAGGCAGGCCGTCCAGTAGGAGCACGACTGCATCGATGCGTTCATGTCGTACTGGCGACCTGCTGCCCATCTGCCTGGCTCTTCCCCCCTTTTCCCGGCGCCGTCATCACCGTTTCTTCCGGCCGCTGGGAAAAGACTTTACCCCTGGTGCTCCCATTGCCTTCTGGGGCCTTCTGACTAGGCCCCGACGTCTTCCTCTGCCGGTGCCTGTGCTGGAGCCCTCCTTTCAGTCTTGGAGGTGGTGACCAGGGATCCCTCGAGGCGCTCCGCACGTCTTCCTCCTTCAGAGCCTCGCCACTCCCGATCCTGTCAGACTGGGTTTGCCAGCTCTTGACAAGGATCGGGGTGGCGTTGTGCCGGCATGGCGCCTGTCCTCTTCTCTTCCCACCGCAATACCTGGGATAAGAGGAATAGGGAGAGGAGTTTACGGAGCACTTATCTTTTTTTAATCTTAAACTAGCTAGCAATTGCCAAATTTAATTCAGATAATGTAATATCTCGAGTCCATCTTTGTGTTCTGTAATGCTTATACTTGTACCAGCATATGAATGAAAAATATAAATCTTGCCGGGGACCCATGCATGTGTACGTCCATTCAGAGGTGGAGTGCTTCTTTAATGAAAATAAACAATTTACCCCGGCGGGATATCGTGCCGGCACCCTCTTTTGTCTGTCGGGGAACAGACAGAGGGGCCAACAACCCGCCAACTCCCTTTTACCAAATGCTACTGCGACCATCCTGACCGAAGCAACGTTCGAGTCATGGATGGGAGCACCTAAGTCTCAAAAAGAGAGGAGAGGTTTCCTTATGCAAAGTTATAGCCTTACAGAACACTAATGGACAGGAGGTAAACTTATCTGTTTGGCTTGCCGGGAATTGTCATGCCGTGCAATCTTCTCGTCATTTGCTGAAGTCAAGTTCACGGCAGGAACCTGCAACTCCATGTAGATGAGAATGAATGCAGGATGCAATCCTATGTATATGCATATGCAAATGCTCATGAAATTCTTATTTAGTGATCTGAGTGTGCTTGTGCATGCATGCAATCTTAGTTGGGGCCCCTACAACGCTTCTTTATTTTCTCTTGCACGGGGTCATCGCCCCGTCTTGTACAGGGGGTTACATGCAACCTCGGCAACGCCATGTACAATGGGTGGCTGCCGGGCAGGGCTCGGCAGCCTCTACGCCTTACGAGTAGAACTTTCGGAGATGCTTAATATTCCATGAGTTTTGCAACTGAGTGCCATCTTCGGTCTCTAGACGAACTGCGCCAGGTTTGGTGACTCGTACTACCCGGTAAGGGCCTTCCCACTTAGGCGATAACTTGTGTGTACCCTTGGCGGACTGAATGCGCCTAAGGACAAGGTCACCTTCCTCAAAACACCGGGCGAGAACCCTGCGGCTATGATAGCGACGCAGGACTTGCTGGTAGTGTGCGGCACGCGTAGCAGCCCGGAGACGGTTCTCCTCGAGTAGCATAGCATCGTCACGCCAGTGCTGATCCTACACTACTTCATCATAGGCATGCACTCGAGGACCCGTAAATGAGTTCCGTGGGGATAACTACTTCTGCCCCGTAGACCAGGGAGAAGGGAGTCTGCTGATACGTCTCCAACGTATCTATAGTTTTTGATTGTTCCATGCTATTATATTATCTGTTTTGGATGTTTAATGGACTTTATTATGCACTTCTATATTATTTTTGGGACTAACCTACTAACCAAAGGCCCAGTGCAAATTGCTGTTTTTTTGCCTATTTCAGTGTTTCGCAGAAAAGGAATATCAAATGGAATGAAACCTTCAGGAGAGTTATTTTTGGAACAAACGCAATCCAGGAGACTTGGAGTGGACGTCAAGGAAGCAACGAGGCAGCCACGAGGTAGGGAGGCGCATCCTGGGTGGTAGGCGCGCCCCCACCCTCGCGGGCCCCTCGTGGCTCCACCGACCTACTTCTTTCGCCTATATATATACTCATATACCCTAAAAACATCCGAGAGCACCACGAAACCCTATTTCCACTGCCGCAATCTTCTGTACCCGTGAGATCCCATCTTGGAGCCTTTTACGGTGCTCCACCAGAGGGGGAATCAATCACGGAGGGCTTCTACATCAACACCATAGCCTCTCCGATGACGCGTGAGTAGTTTACCACAGACCTTCGGGTCCATAGTTATTAGCTAGATGGCTTCTTCTCTCTCTTTGGATCTCAATACAAATTTCTCCTCGATTCTCTTGGAGATCTATTCTATGTAATTCTTTTTGCGGTGTGTTTGTCGAGATCCAATGAATTGTGGGTTTATGATCAAGATTATCTATGAACAATATTTGGTTCTTCTCTGAATTCTTATATGTATGATTTGATATCTTTGCAAGTCTCTTCGAATTATCAGTTTGGTTTGGCCTACTAGATTGATCTTTCTTGCAATGGGAGAAGTGCTTAGCTTTGGGTTCAATCTTGCGGCGTCCTTTCCCATTGACAGCAGGGGCAGCAAGGCACGTATTGTATTGTTGCCGTCGAGGATAAAAAGATGGGTTTTATATCATATTGCTTGAGTTTATCCCTCTACATCATGTCATCTTGCCTAATGCGTTACTCTGTTCTTATGAACTTAATACTCTAGATGCATGCTGGATAGCGGTCAATGTGTGGAGTAATAGTAGTAGGTGCAGAATCGTTTCGGTCTAGTTTTCGCAGACGTGATGCCTATATACCTGATCATGCCTAGATATTCTCATAACTATGCGCTTTCTATCAATTGCTCGACAGTAATTTGTTCACCCACCGTAGATTATGCTATCTTGAGAGAAGCCACTAGTGAAACCTATGGCCGTCGGGTCTATTTTCCATCATATTATTTTCCTATCAATTTGCTATTTCTGCTGTAGTTTATTTTGCAATCTTTACTTTCCAATCTATATCGTAAAAATACCAAAAATATTTATCTTATTATCTCTATCAGATCTCACTTTTGCAAGTGGTCGTGAAGGGATTGACAACCTCTTTATCGCGTTGGTTGCATGGTTTTTATTTGTTTGTGCAGGTACAAGGCGACTTGCATGTAACCTCCTACTGGATTGTTACCTTGGTTCTCATAAACTGAGGGAAATACTTACACTACTCTATTGCATCACCCTTTCCACTTCAAGGGAAAACCAACGCATGCTTAAGAGGTAGCATCTGCCCGGTGGTTCGGTTAGGTGTCGTTCAGAGGGACAAGAGAACTACCGGCAGCTCCTCAATCCACCGCCTGCCGTGCTTCTGTAGCATATCGAAAGTCCTTGTCTTGAGTCCAGGAAGCACTTCAGCGTTCGCCCTCTCAGCTTGTCCATTGCTCTGGGGGTGTGCCACAGAGGCGAATGAGATCTTGCATCCGAGGGCATGAACGTATTGAATGAAGGCATGGCTCCTGAACTGGGTGGCGTTGTCAGTGATGATCCTTGCCGGAACTCCGAAATGACACACCAATTCTTTTAAGAACTTGATAGCTGACTGAGCAGTCACCTTCCTCATGAAAGTCACTTCCGGCCACTTTGTAAACTTGTCGATGGCAACGAACAAGAATTCAAAGCCCCCGAATGCTCGGGGAAAGGGACCGAGGATATCGAGCCCCCAGACCGAAAATGGCCATGATAAAGGGATTGTCTGAAGGGCTTTGCCAAGCAGGTGTGTTCTCTTGGAATGGAACTGGCAGGCTTCACATGTCGTGACAAGCTCAACTGCATCTTGGAGGGCTGTGGGCCAATAGAATCCTTGCCGGAATGCTTTCCCAACTAATGCCCTTGATCCAATGTGTGAGCCGCATATTCCTCCGTGAATCTCAGCCAACAGTTCCTTTCCATCTTCCCGGTAGACACACTTCAATTTCACACCGTTGGGCCTTCTTCTGTACGGAGTGTCATCAACAAACTGATACATACTGGCCCTCGGGGCTACTTTCTCAGCTTCATCTTGGTCGCCGGGAAGTTCTCCGGTTTGGAGGAAGCGGACGATGTGCCTTGCCCAAGTTGGAGCCTGGGGCTCGGCAACGAGGACTAGCGTCACCTCCTATGCTGCGGGAGCACCAGCCTCGTTCGCGGGGTCCATAGGCCCGGCTGGTGGGGCGGTCCGGCGGGCCGCGAGGAGTTTTTTCCCGCAAGGTCTCTACCGGGAGAGGATGGATCAGCCGGGAGAGGCTTACCGTAGTCCAACTTTGACCATTTCCGGGCCATTGTGGCTGGTGATACGGAGCGTTGAGAGAGATGGAGAACAAAAGTTCCTGGTTCCACAGGAAGCTTCTGCGCAGCACACTTTGACAGGTGATCAGCTATGCTGTTTTCCGCACGGGGTACGTGCTCTGTTTGCAACCCATCAAAGTGCTCCTCTAATCTTCTCACTTCCTCGACGTATCCTTCCATCAATGGGCTTTGGTAATCCTAGTTGACTTGTCTCACCACAAGATGTGAATTTCCTCGAATGATTAACTTCTTGATTCCCAATTCTGCTGCAATTCTGAGCCCGGCAAGGAGCCCTTCATACTCAGCTGTATTGTTGGTGGCTTTTTCCTGGGCAAAGTGCATTTGGACGACAAACTTCAAGTGCTCCCCAGAGGGGGCAACAAGAAGCACGCCAGCTCCTGCACCTTATAGGGAAAAAGCACAATCAAAATACATAATCCATTCTTGGGGTGATTCCATGTCGGGGAGAGCTGTTTCTGTCACTTCCTCATCAAGGGTTGGCGTCCATTCTGCAATAAACTCTGCCAGTGCCCTGCTCAAAATAGTTGAAGTGCTCTCAAACTTCAAACCAAAGCTGGGTAACTCCAAAGCCCACTCCACTATTCTGCCAGTAACCTTAGGGTTTTGGTGTAATCTTTGCAATGGGAAACGAGTGACAACCGTAATATCATGGGCTTGGAAGTAGTGGCGCAGTTTCCTTGATGAGGCCAAAGATCAACTTTTGCACACCAGAGTACCTCGATCTAGCCCCTTGCAACAAGGAGCTGACGAAGTACACTGTGTGCTCCACCACTTTCTTCCTTGCCGCGTCCTTGGGGTTGCACTCGTTGCCGTGCTCGCCGCTGTTCTGATCCTCTTCTGACTCTGCCACGGTCTGGCCGCTCTCTGCTTCATCCACTTCTCGCTGTGCTACCAAGGCTGCACTGACCACTTGGTTGGTTGCTGCCAAGTAAAGCAGTAACGGCTCTTGAGGTTTGGGTGCAACCAAGGTAGGTACAGACGATAGGTAGGCCTTCAACTCCTGCAAAGCTGCATCTGCTTCTGGGGTCCACTTCATACGCCCTGACTTCTTCAAAATTTTGAAGAACGGTAGGGCACACTCGACAGACTTGGAAATGAATCTGCTTAGCACAGCAACGCATCCCGTCAAGTGCCTCACATCCTTAACTGTCCTGGGCACTTGGATCTACTCAATGGCCTTGATCTTGTCGGGGTTGGCGGAGGGAACACCAAACGCACACTTTTCCGGGTTAAGCTTCAAGTTGATCTTGCGCAAATTAGCAAATGTCTCCTCCAAATCTTGGATAAGGGTGGCCTTATCCTTGGTTTTGACCACAATGTCATCCATATAAGCTTCTTTGTTCTGTGTAACTGTGGCTCAAAACCAATCTGGACTGCTCTTGCAAAAGTGGACCCGGCACTCTTTAATCCGAAAGGCATGCGGACAAAGCAGTACGTACCACATGGAGTGATGAATGATGTGTTCTGCTCATCTTCTTTGGACATGAAGATCTGGTGATATCCTGAGTATGCATCCAAAAAGGAGAGCAGATCACATCCTGAGTTAAATCCACGATCTGGTCGATGCGCGGCAAGGGAAATGGGTCCTTCGGGCAAGCCTTGTTGAGATCTGTGAAATAAATGCAAAGCCTCCATTTCCCATTCGCCTTCCGGACTACCACTGGGTTTGCCAACCACGTAGGGTGTAATACTCCTCTGACTAGACCAGCTACCTCCAGCTTCTTGATCTCCTCGACAATTAACTACTCCCGCTCCAAGGCCTGCTTCCAAACTTTCTGGTTGACGGCTTGGGCATGTGGGCAGACAGCAAGGTGGTGCTCAGTTACCTGCCTGGGAACACCGGGGACATCAGATGGTTGCCATGCAAACACATCGATATTTGCCCACAGGAAGGCAACAAGCGCGCTTTCCTATTTGTCATCAAGGGTGGCGCTGATAGTGAAAGTACCATCAACGCCAGCCAGCCCAGTCGGGACCTTATTCGCTTGGGGTGCAGCAACCCTGGATCTCTTGCTGTAGGAATACTCCGGCACGTCATCAACGGGTGCTGTGCACTCGGAGGGGGCATGCTTCCTGGAGTCCTTGCCTAAGGCCCTAGAATCCCTCTTCTTTCCTTTGCTTTCCTTGGTGGGAGCTGCTGCTGCCGCAGCCTTTGCCGCGATAGCATCCTGGTACATCTTGTCCACGCTGATAATTGCATCCTTCTCATCTGATGGGATAGTGATGACTCCCAGCGGCCCAGGCATCTTCAAAGTGTTATAAGCATAGTGGGATGCTGCCATAAACTTGGCCAGGGCCGAGTGTCCCAGAATCCCATTGTACGGTTGGGGGAGATCAACCACATCAAACACACTCTTCTTAGTCCGATAGTTCAGTTCTCCCCCAAACGTCACCGACAGCGTAATGTTTCCCTTGGGACGGCTCCTACCGGGATTGACTCCTTGAAACGTGCTGGTAACCTCTAGCTCTTCTTCTCCTATCTGAAGCTTGTTGATGAGTGCCGGGGAAATCAGATTCAACCAGGCCCCGCCATCCACTAACATCTTTGTGACCTTGAGGTTCCGAATTGTTGGAGAGATCAACAATGGCAAACACCCTACCACAGTGGTGCGGCCAGGGTGATCCTCCTCATCAAAGATGATGGGCGTGTGGGACCACTTGAGCGGCTTCCGGGCCTCTAGCACTGGTTCCAAAGCATTGACCTCCCGTGCCCATCGCTTGAGTTGGCGATGAGAGGTGTGCAAAGATGCACCTCCATCAATGCATAGGGCGTCAGTGGCCATCTGAAATTCCTGCTCACTGGTTTCCTCTTCATTCCCTTCATCACTCACATCATCACATATTTCCTTCTCTTTGCCCCTGGTGGGTTTTCCTTTATTCCAAAAGGGTTTGCCGGGGCAATTTGCTTCACCACCTCGACCCTTATCGCCAGTAGCATTTTGACCTTTCTCCTTATCATGCTTATCATACTCTGCTCTCTGTCTCTTGACGAGCTGCTCATCCTGGTAGCACTCTTGAAGGTCATGGCCTTTGGTCCAGTGGATCTTGCAGTACGGCCCATCACCTTTGCCAACTTTTTCCGCGGCAGCGCCTTCCCGGCAGGCAGTGCACGTGGCAGCTTCCTTGCCGGGGGCCTCAGCCTTGGCCTTCTTGCCAGTACTAGGTGTGCCAGAACCTTCCATAGTCATTACTGCCTTATCTCTTGGCATCTTATTGCGCTTCTTGCTCTGTCTCTGACTGGTTGATTCATCTTCATACTCTAAATCAACATTGATGCAATCCTCCTCTTCGGGCAACTTCCTTCCTTGCTCCATGCGAGCACACTTATCCACCAGTGTGTATAGCTCCTTCACAGTCATGGGAAATCGTACATTCATCTTAGAACGAATGTGATGGTTGCGCACATTGGACTGGAAGGCTGCTATAACAGCTCCCGGATGGATATTTGGAATATTTCTACGAACTTTACTTAATCTCTATAAATGCTTACAGAGGGTTTCTCCTTCCTTCTGTTGGAGAAGCTGTAGGTCGCTGGGCCTGCCGGGCTCTTGGTGGCCACCGGTGAAAGCACCGATGAACTCGTGGCACAGATCTGCCCATGACGAAATGGAGTTCTCTGGTAGGTGCATCAGCCAAGACCTCACATTGGACTTGTGGGCCAAAAGGAAGTAGTTGGCGCACACCTTCTCATCTCTTCCCCTAGCAGCCTGAACAGCGATGGTGTAGATGATCAAGAACTCTGCCGTGTTCAGCCTTCCGTCGTACTTCTCAGGTATCTCTGGCTTGAATGTGCGAATGGACGGCCAACGGACTTGCCGTAGCTCTAGTGTAAAGGCAGGGCAGCCGACTTCGAAAAGTAGGCACCCGCCAACATCGAGTGCAGGATCGTCGACGTTGAGGCCGCCGCACCCGTCGGTCTGGCGGAGGTCATCGTGGCGCCAATCTATGGCGACGCACGCGTCTCCCCGCGGCCTATCCTCCGGGGCTCAACGTTGGCCTGGACGTGCTCGAGGGCCAGAAGAGGCTATCGATACGTCGTTAGGGTCTTGACTCTACTGCGCCCGCGTCGGCTGCCGTGGTGGGGACTGCACTGTGTCAACAGCCCCCTCCGTTCGGCCAATAGTGTGGGCGGTTGCTGTCGGTTGAGGAGGTCGTGGCGGGCCAGCTCGTCGCGAGCCCAAAGCTTCGGTGAAACCGAGCAGGCTCTGGATGGTGGCACGCCACTCATCCATCTGCTCGGCAGCCGGCGGAAATCTCAGTAGCAGCTGAGCTCGCGCCATAGCCTAAGTGGATGTGCTTGGCATAGCAGTTGATTATGTCGACCGCACCGTCGCTTGGCTCCTGACGGTGCCTGGGGCAGCGACGGTGGTGGTGGCGCGCCCGCGCTGCTGTGGGATGACCACCTGGGTAGCGGGTTCACGCGGTAATGGTGCTCGAGGGCCCGTGGCTCCGTCGGGCACAGTGGTCGGGTCAGCTCGTCCGGGAAGAGGCGCATGCACCGTGACTGCCCTCGTGGCAGGGGTGGCCAGAGGGCTATTGTCGGCGTTCTGGGAATGGGGGTCCCCAGACTTGCCTGCCTGCGGCCCACGGCGTGGCTCCACCAGCGGGCCCGTACGGCCCATCTTCACCAGCAAGCACTCAAGACCCTCGCGAGGGGGACGACGCAAGACCTCCTCAGGAGCGGCCTCACCAGGCCGGATCGCGAGGAGCAGAGAGATCAAGGCAAGGCGAACCTCGCGAGGTTCCAATGATGTAAGCAATGACGACCGCAACTAGGCGGGCGCCAGGCGGACGCCCGCGTGCAGTGTCCTTGTTCCCTCTTTGGTGCTAAAGGGGCTAGCGCAGGCGCGGAGTCCCGAGGCATCAGGCAATGGATTCCATAGCGGTGCAACAAGATCAAGACCAGCAGAACGACAGGATGGAGGTCACTGTGGAGCCCAAGACGGCGTCACCACCAGAGCCTTTGGCAGGCGGAGACCGCTTTTGTCAGGATAAGTTGTACAAGTTGTTCCCCTTCAAAATTGGCCGTTGTGGGATCCCTTCCCGCTCAATATTTGGGAAGAGGACCGGGGCCTCTATAAATAGGACTAGCCACCACAGAGGGAGGAGGACGGCCCCTTCTCCAACTCACCAGCACAAGAACACCTCGCCTCAGGAGGCTGTTCTTCCCCTTGTACTGTTCATCCCCAGCCCAAGAGGAAATCCACCACACCACACTGGAGTAGGGTCTTACACCACATCGATGGCCCGAACCAGTATAAATCTTGCGTCTCTGTGTTCTTTGGGTCTGGCGAGTTAGTCCGCTAGATCATGGAGTGCGAGAGCTTGGGAGAGAAGAGATCTTCATGCGCACCCCAGTGTTCGAACCTTGAGGGTTTTGCTGGAACCCGTGATCCGACATTTGGCGCGCCAGGTAGGGGTGCGCCGGAGCTTTGCTCCCTCGACGGCTTCGCATCCCCGACCGGCTCTCATGGACGGTGCCGCTTCTCCAGCTGGATCAACGGGTGCCCCAAGCAGCCCCTTGGGGCTCCGGGCCCTCACCCCTGCCTTGAGGCGGGTGCAGTGGCCGACCAAGTTCAGGCCGGAGTTGCCGCCCCGCTATGACGGTGCGGCAGATCCGGTGGCCTTCCTGCTGGCGTACGAGGAGGCTGTTCTGAAGGCCGGCGGTGACGACAAGGTCGTGGCCAATTGGCTCCCCATGGCCCTCACTGGCGTGCCGCGCGCTTGGCTACCCCATCTGCCGGGATCTTCTGTGGCCTCCTGGAAGGAGCTGTGCGACCTCTTTAGCGCGCGCTTCGAGGGACCTGCACCCCCGGTCATCACGGCCCTCCTCGGCGGCTCGCAAGCGCCACCCTCGGATCGTCACGCCAAGCCGTTCTTTTGCCAAATTGACGCCGCCTCGACGCGACAGGTGCCTCCCCCGAGTTGGGCAGCGCCCAAGGCCGACCTGATCTTCGACTCAGGGGTTCACCCTGCCACCACCATCGGCTTGGGAGTACTCATGATTCTTTGCTGCAGCGTGGCCGTCACCAAGACCCTCATCGACGGCGGCGCCAGCCTCAACGTGCTCTCTGTGGAGGCTTTTAGCCTCCTCGACATACCGCTCGAGCGGCTCCGCCCCAGCAAGCCCTTCTCCGGGGTCGGCGGCGGCTCCGCCCACCCCCTGGGGCAGATCCGTCCTCCAGTAACCTTTGGCACGGGCGACAACTACCTCACCGAGCTAATCGACTTCGACATCGCCCGCATCGACCTCCCATACAACGCCATCCTCGGGTACCCGGCGCTGGCCCAGTTCATGGCAGCTACTCATCCTACCTACAACCTCATTTAGATGCCGGGGAGCAAGGGCGTCCTTACTGTGGCCGGGGACACCAAGGAGGCCTTGGCGGCCCCTCAAACTTGCTTTCAAGACCACTACGCCAGCTTGCCCGGCCGGCAAGGTCGAACTCGGAGTCAAGGGGGCTGCGCCAACCAAGAAGAAACAGTTGTTCACTCAAGGCCAAGCCAAGACGAAGCAAATATCATTCGACAAGGACAGGGCCTCTGGCGCCACCTTTACCATAGGCGCCGACCTCGCCCCAGATCAACAAATGGTGCTGGTGGACTTCCTGAGGGCAAACAAGGAAGTGTTCGCCTGGGAGCCCAAGCAGCTAGTCGGGGTCCCGAGCAGAGTAATTGAGCACCATCTGAAGGTGTGCCCCAACGTGTGCCCTGTAAAGCAGAGAGCACAGCGGCAGTCCACGGAGAAGCAGGCCTTCCTCGTCCAGGAAACCCGCAAGCTGGAGGCAGCGGGAGTCATTCGCGAGGTTCGGTACCCAGAATGGCTGGCGAACCTTGTCGTCGTGCCGAAGAAAGGAGGCAAGGAGTGTATGTGCGTCAACTTCACCAACCTCAACAAGGCCTGTCCTCAAGACCCGTTCCCGCTGCCGCGCATTTACCAGATTGTTATCTCCACTACGGAGTGTGACCTGCTTTGCTTCCTGGATGCGTTCTCAGGGTATCACCAGATCAAGATGGCAATGCAAGACGTGGAGAAGACGGCCTTCCTGACCCCGTGTGGGGTGTACTGCTACACTTTTATGCCGTTTGGACTGCGCAACGCAGGAGCAACCTTCCAGCGGCTGATGCACATCGCCTTGGGGAGGCAGCTCGGGAGAAACACTGAGGCTTATGTCGATGACATTGCGGTGAAGTCTCGGGAGGCGAGAACTTTGATTCAGGACCTGGAGGAAACCTTCACAAGCCTGCGCCAGGTGGACTTACGGCTCAACCCAGAGAATTGTGTGTTTGGTGTCCCCTCAGGCAAGCTGCTGGGTTTCCTCGTGTCACACCGAGGGGTCGAGGCCAACCCGGAGAAGATCAAGGCGATTGAATACATGAGCCCACCGCAAACTCTGAGGGAGATGCAGAAGCTAACCGGCTGCGTGCCCTCGCTGGGGCGCTTCATCTCCAAGTTGGGAGAGCACGCCCTGCCGTTCTTCAAGCTGATGAAGAAGAAAGGCCCGTTCGAATGGACCCCTGAGGCCGACCTGGCATTTCAAGACCTCAAGAGATACCTGACCAGCCCGCCGGTGATGGTAGCACCTTGCCCTCTCGAGCCTTTGGTGCTCTACCTCTCTGCCACACCCCACTGTGCCAGCGCAGCGCTGGTGGCCATCAGAGAGGAGCGTCAAGTCAAGGGCCCTCCAAGTGGAGCCACCGAGCCAAGTAAAGCCGTGCAACACCAAGGCGACGCTCCTGAAGCAGTGGTTGCTCCGCCAGATTGTCAAGCCCCTGAAGCTGGAGATCTGCGAGAAACACCTCAGTCTCCCAAGGCCGGAGACTCCACCAACTCCCCCGCCCTCATTGAGCACCCGGTATACTTCGTCAGCACCATGCTGCGAGATGCGAGAGCACGATACCCCATGCCTCAGAAGCTCTTGCTCGCGCTCCTGGTGGCCTCGTGCAAGCTGCGCCACTACTTCCAGGTTCACCCCATCAAAGTTGTCTCGGCTTTCCCGCTGGAGAGGGTGCTCAAAAGTCCCAACGCTGCTGGACGGGTTGCTGAATGGAACATCGAGTTGCAAGCATTTGACTTGGATTTCAGCACGACCAGGGTCATCAAGGGGGCTGCGCTCGCAGATTTTGTGGCAGAATGGACCGACGCCCCGGAGACCGACGCAGGCGAGAGCCAATCCCTCTCACTAGGAAGTGAAGCACCGGACGGCTAGGCCATGTACTTCGACGGCGCGTTCTCGCGCCAGGGCGTGGGGCCTGGAGCAGTGCTCATTTCGCCCATCCAGGACAAGCTCTACTACGCCGTGCAGCTCTGCTTCCAGCAGGGTGAGAAGGTCTCCAACAACATTGCTGAGTACGAGGGGTTGATTGCTGGCATCAAGTCAGCGGTGGCCTTAGGAGTGAAGCGCCTCACCATCAAGGGGGACTCTCAGATCCTCGTCAACTTCTCCAACAAGGTGTACGAGCCAAGGGAAGAGCATATGGAGGCGTACCTCGCGGAGGTACACAAAATGGACAAGCAGTTCCTGGGTCTGGAGTTGCAACATGTGCCCCGCGGCACAAACAAGGAGGCCGACGAGATCGTCAAGAGGGCATCAAAGCTTTAGCCCCAGGAGCCAGGAGTCTTCGAGGAGCGTCCCTTCAAGCCCTCAGCAGCCCCACCAACCGCTAAACCTGCGCCACCTCAGGAGGAGCTTCCCTCGCCACCAACTTCGGGAGCACCCGCCTGCGGCCCGACCTGGGGAGCACGTCTGCTCCTGGCGCTCGAGCCTAAGGAGGGGTGCTGGACCAGGGAATTCAAGGAATACCTGACGCAAGGGACGCTGCCAGAGGAGGAGGAGGACGCGGAGCGTGTGGCCCGGCAGGCCACGGCGTACTGCATCCAGGACGGTGAGTTATACAGGAGACGCCCGAATGACGTTTCTTTGCATTGCATCTCCGGGGAGCAGGGGAAAGAGCTGCTTGCCGACATACACAGCGGGGACTACGGGCACTACTCGTCGTCACGAACTCTCGTCGGGAAGGCGTTTCGCAGCGGATTCTACTTGCTCACGGCACTCAACGACGCGACCGAGCTGGTGAAGTCCTGCGAGGCCTGTCAATTCCACGCCAAGCAGGTCCATCCGCCAGCTCAGGGCCTCCAGACTGTCCCACTTTTGTGGCCATTTGCGGTCTGGGGGCTTGGTATCTTAGGCCCATTCCCTTGAGCACCGGGGGGCTACCGCTACCTCTACGTCGCCATCGACAAGTTCACCAAATGGGCAGAAGTGGAAGCAGTCCGCACCATCCCAGCTGGGTCAGCGGTCAAGTTCATCAAGGGCCTTGTAAGCCGCTTTGGAGTCCCCAACTGCATCATCACCGTCAACGGCTCGCAATTCACTAGCAATCTCTTCAAAACATATTGTGCTAACCTTGGAACGCAGATCTGCTACGCTTCCATGGCACACCCCAAGAGCAATGGCCAAGCCAAGCGCGCCAACGCGGAAGTCTTGAGGGGCCTCAAGACCAGGACCTTCAAGAAGAAGCTCGAGGCCTGTGGCAGGGGCTGGCATGACGAGCTCCAGTCCGTGCTGTTGTCCATCCGCACCGCCACCACCAAGCCTACAGGCGAGACACCATTCTTCCTCGTCTACGGAGCAGAAGCGGTTCTCTGACACGAGGTCAGACATCGCTCCGCGTGGGTCCTGGCGTTCGATGAAACGCAACAGGACGCCATGCGGGGGATGGATCTCATGCTGGGGGAGGAACACCGCCGTGAAGCCTCGCTCCGAGCTGCGAGGTACCAGCAGGCACTGCGGCAGTAGCACTGCCGCAGCGTCCACTCCAGGACGCTCGAGGTGGGTGATCTTGTCCTGAGGCGGGTGCTCTCTAGGGAAGGGATACACAAGCTCTCACCCATGTGGGAGGGCCCGTTTCGGGTCGCCCATGTCTCCAGGCCTGGCGCCGCGCACCTGGAGACGCAGGACGGGAACCCCATCCAGAACGCCTGGAACATCCAGCACCTCCGGAATTTCTACCCATGAAGAAAGGCCCAGCGCCTGTGAAGAAGGCCCAGTGCCTGTGAAGGTCTCCGCTCATGACACTCTCACGTAATAATGAGTGGGGCTGTACACGGCCCGGAGTCTCAGGAGAGCCACCCTCGGGCCTCTGGGGCTCCCTCGCACTTAGCTCCGCGCTGGTGAGAAGACAAAAAGACTAGACTAGGTGCCGGACGCGGCTTTTCATTTGCTTTCCGTAGTTGGTTGCTCTTCTTTAATCGAAATTTCCCTTCCAATGTTGCTTGCCGATCTGATTCTTTTGCCTTGAGCCTCCTTTTTCCGTCCTCGCTTCCTTGTTTTGGCCTATGCTCTCCCTCGAATGGCTCGCGAGGGGGCTAGACCGGCGCCCTCGTGAGCGTTTTTCCTGTTCTTCACGAGGCACCCTCACTCGAGCTCGCAAACGGGCGCACCTCCCTCAAGTCCGTACCCCTCGGGTACCACGATGCAGATCGCTGGGCCGTGGCCGGCTGCACCTACAACCAGGGCTCGGCGAATAAGAATTTCCTAACGAATTTTTGCAGTCCCCAGACGCCTTTCGAGCCATGGAAACCTCGTGAGGCGCGCAGCTACTACTTCAAGCGTGTTAAGCTAAGTTATTCCTACATGCCTATATAAAATATTGATATTGCGACACAACTCAGGAAAATAAGCACAGCATAACAACTGGGAAGTCATAGTCTGTTGCACACCCCCACGGGGCTCCATACTTGTCTCTCTCTCAGTGCAGGAAGGAAAGGAAGGATGAAACAAAAGCGACGCTTGCACCACCAGCAGCTCGGGAGGACGGGCCCATTGCACTTTGCCGGGCTCAGCCAGACCCCTCCTCGCGCTTCACCGGGGCGCGACAACGAGACGACCCGCTACCGCCCTCGAGGCGGGCGCGCCGACGAGGAGGCTGGTCGTAGCCACCGCTGCTAGAGCCGTCGCTGGAGGAAGAGCGTCCGTAGCTGGACGAATTGCGATGGGCACCAAGGGCGAGCTCGCCCTCACCTTCGTCACGGCCATCGCCAAGTCCAAGCACCTCATCGCCGTCATTGTCCTCGGGGCAGCACCCGGCTCGGTGACCATCTTCCGCAAACACCCTCACGAAGAGGGTCGCGTCGCCGTCATACTTGAAGTGGAGGGTGCACCGCCTGCCCAGGCCTCGCGCATGGGCAAACGTCTGCCAGCCGCGAGCCAGGGCTATGTTGCCCGTGACGGAGACCTCAACCGCGACCCAGGAAGCCCTGCTGCAGCAGTCGTCCGCCTGCAGCCAGAGCCCGCCTGGACTGACGGCCGTCAGCTCATCGGCGAAGAAGCGCGTGAGCTGAAGCCAGTTGCCGGCCGGGTTCTCCGACCACACAACGAACTCCGGCAGCACCTCCGCCGAGTGGAAGCGCGGCCGGGGAGGCTGCGGGACCACGACACGTCTTCCTTCATCAACAGGGCTGCCACGACCAGGGTGACCCCCACCACGCGAAGCGGCGCCGCCGCGGCCGCGGGGGGCCACGACGAGAATTGCGGTGTGCTTACGAGGACGGCCGCGTCCACACTTGGGCGCCGGAGAGCCGGGCTCCTCTCGGCGAGCCCTCCCCTTCTCCACGGCCGAGAACCTCTTTGCAGGCGCCATGAATGTCGCTACTGGCAATTGAGCGAGGAAGAAGAAGCGAGTGGACCTGGAAGGGATGAGCGACGGGGGCTCAGCCCCCCTCCTCATTTGTACGAGGGAAGGCCAACCGGCGACCCCCACGATCGCAGGTAATGATGATTTTTCTCTGCATGCGGCAGGGACTCGTCAAGTCGGGCAGTTGCCGAGGCAGCGTGGGGAAGCGGAGACGCCCATGTCCAATCAATCGCCACGCGTCGACCAAGGTCGCAGGCTATTGGGGCCCGCGGCGCTCCACACTTTCCATTTGGCTTCGCCTCGAGGCCAAGCCCGAGCGCGCCTTGGGCCCAGGGGCAACTGTCGGCGTTCTCGGAACGGGGGTCCCCAGACATGCCTGCCTGCTACCCACGGCGTGGCTCCACCAGCGGGCCCGTACGGCCCATCTTCACCAGCAAGCACTCAAGACCCTCGCAAGGGGCCAAGCCTCGTGAGGGGGACGACGCAAGACCTCCTCAAGAGCGGCCTCACTAGGCTGGCTCACGAGGAGCAGAGAGATCAAGGCAAGGGGAACCTCGCGAGGTTCCAATGATGTAAGCAATGACGACCGCAACCAGGCGGGCGCCAGGCGGGCGCCCGCACGCGCAGTGTCCTTGTTCCCTCTTTGGTTCTAAAGGGGCAAGCGCAGGCGCGGAGTCCCGAGGCATCAGGCAAAGGTTTCCATATCGGTGCAAGGATTCCAAGACCAGCAGGACGGTAGGACGGAGGTCACTGTGCAGCCCAATACGGCGTCACCACCAGAGCCTTTGGCAGGCGGAGACCGCTTTTGTCAGGATAAGCTGTCCTAGTTGTTCCCCTTCAAAATTGGCCGTTGTTGGATCCCTTCCCGCTCAATATTTGGGAAGAGGACCGGGGCCTCTATAAGTAGGACTAGCCACCACAGAGGGAGGACGACGGACCCTTCTCCAGCTCACCAGCACAAGAACACCTCGCCTCAGGAGGCTGTTCTTTCCCTTGTACTGTTCATCCCCAGCCTAGGAGGCAATCCACCACACCACTAGAGTAGGGTATTACACCACATCGGTGGCCCGAACCAGTATAAATCTTGCGTCTCTGTGTTCTTTGGGTCCGGCAAGTTAGTCCGCTAGATCGTGGAGTGCGAGAGCTTGGGAGAGGAGTGATCTTCGTGCGCACCACATTGTTCAAACCTTGAGGGTTTTGCCGGAACCCATGATCCGACAGCGATGGCTCACCCTGGACCGAGCGCCGTTGCCATGGCTGTGCCCGCCGGCGGGGGGAGGGGGTGCAAGCGGAGTGACCATCTCATTCGCACCTTGCAGAGCGTGGCCATCGAGACGGTACCGATGTTGTTCTCCTCCGATGTCTCCAACCCCCGTGTCGGCCGTGGGGGGAGTGGTGATGGCGCCACCCACTGCAACCACGCCCCAGCAGCGCTCACATCCTTGCTCGTCTCTGTATCCCTGCAGCGTTAGAGGCTGCGGGTGGCAGAGCCTTCGAGGTGGATGGCAGGGCTGGAGGGACGGACTTCTTCTTCTTGGGCGCCATGATTGATGGCGTCGTCGAAGATGAAGATGACACGCTGCACATGCTTTCAGGTCCGTGCAAGTGATCCCCCTACCTGGCGCACCAAAGATGTCGCGGGATATCTGCGACCAACTATGGGACCGGGTGGCCCCTTACTGGTTTGGCGGGGGGATGTCGCATTGCACAAAGAGCAGATCAGCGCACGGCAGCACGTCAGAAAGCACACCAGCAATTTACCCAGGATCGGGCCCCGCGAGGCGTAAGACCCTACTCCTGCTTTGGTGGATTGATGATGGAATGCATGTGGTGGTGCATAGTGCACTTGCCTAGCAAGGGCTGCCTCGAGGCAGAAGCGATTACACGCGTGTAGTGGCTTGGGGTTGTCAACTTTCTAACCCTCTAACCCCTCCTATGAGTGCCATGGGCCTGCTTTTATAGATTAAGTGGTCACCACAGTGGCAAAGTGGTCATTATCCAATGATATGATAGCAAACTTTGCTATCGTACCTAACTCAGCGGGCTGACAGGGTGCATTAAATGCACCACTTAGTGTCACATCACTGGCTGTCCGGCAGGGCCTGCCGGGCTATCTCGCTAGCTCCGCATCTGTTCTCTTGACACATCACAGGACGGGTGTCATTTGTGAGTTTCTTCTGTAGGAGATGGCTGCCATGTGGCGAATGGCTGCCACCTAACCATCTTGCGGCTTGACACCCCACTGATTGACGACGTGGGTCGTGCTTGAGTGGCTGGCGGGGTGGTTCAGCCCCCATGAGCCCCGGCAGGCTCTGCCGGGGAGTCTCGGTTGCTTGATTCAGGTGGTGGCCTCGCCCCTTGCCGGGCTCGCCTGCCCAGCAAGGGAGGCCCTTCTCTTGCCGATATCCTGTTCCCTTGGCTCGATCTCGATCTCTCTGAGCTGCATGTTGGTTCTTCAAGTCTCTTGGTTCTTCAATCTCTGTCTTGAGCTGGTGCTGTAATCTTGATCTTGTGCCTGCGCATAGTTGGGAAACATACCCAGGTTCTGTTGCACCGATAATGTGCGTCTCCCACATTGGATCAAGGGCTTTAGTTGGGAAAGCATTTCGACAAGGATTCTATTGGCCCACAGCCCTCCAAGATGCGGTCGAGCTAGTCACCAAATGTGAAGCCTGCCAGTTCCATTCCAAGAATATCCATCTGCCTGCCTAAGCTCTTTAGACAACCCTTTGTCATGGCCGTTTTCGTTCTGGGGGATCGATATCCTTGGCCCTTTCCCCCGAGCTGCTAGTGGCTTTGAATTCTTGTTCGTTGCAATCTACAATTTTACAAAGTGGCCGGAAGTAGAAGCCGTGATGAAGGTGACTGCTCAGTCAGCTACCAAGTTCTTGAAAGGATTGGTGTGCCATTTCGGGGTCCCTGCCCGGATCATCACCGACAACGGCACCCAGTTCACGAGCCGCGCCTTCATGAAATATGTTCATGCCCTCGGAATTAAGATCACATTTTCCTCTGGTGCACATCCCAGAAGCAATGGACAAGTTGAGAGGGCGAACACTGAAGTGCTATGGGGTCTCAAGACAAGAACATTTAATAAGCTGTAGAAGTGCGGCAGGCGATGGATTGATGAGTTGCTGGTGGTTCTTTGGTCCCTCAGAACGATACCAAATTGAGCTACCGGGCAGACTCACTTCTCCCTAGTCTATGGGGTAGAAGCAGTTATCCCCATGGAACTCATTTATGGGTCACCTCGAGTACTTTCCTACGATGAAGTAGCGCAGGAACAGCACCGGTGTGACGATGCTGTGCTTCTCATGGAGAACCGTCTCCGGGCTACTACACGTGTTGCACGATACCAGCAAGCCCTGCGTCGCTATCACAGCCGTAGGGTTCGTGCTCAGTGTTTTGAGGAAGGTGACCTTGTCCTTAGGCGCGTTCAGTCCGCTGAGGGTACAAACAAGTTGACAGCAAAGTGGGAAGGGCCTTACCGGGTAGTACGAGTCACCAGACCTGGCGCAGTCCGTCTGGAGACCGGAGATGGCATTCAATTGCAAAACTCATGGAATATTGAGCATCTCCGCAAGTTCTACCCGTAAGGCACGGCTGTCGGGCCCTGCCCAGCAGCCACCCTTTTGTACAGGCCTTGCCTCAGTTGCATGTAACCCCTTGTACAAAGCTAGGCGCAGACCCTGAGCAACAGAGAAATAAATGAAGCACTGGGGGCCCCCAACAAGTTGTATGCATGCATAAGCATATAATGAGCATCGCATGTTTCATGTAGATAAGATCGCATCTGACATCATTTTCATCTACATAAACTGCAGGCTCCTGCCCTGGACTCAGTCCCCAAGAGGAGATGAGAAGATGAGCCTGCACAGCTGTGGTCTCCGGCAAGCCAAACAGATAAGTTATTTCTCTTATCCATACGTGTTCTATTAGTAAGGACTTGTGCATGAGAAAACCCTGCTATCCTTTGAAACATAGGTGCTCCCACCCTTCGACTCGAACGTTGCTTTGGTCAGGGTGGTCACAGTGGCCTTTGTTGGAAAAGGACTAGCAGGGGCTGGTCCCTCTTCAAGATTTATGCCCGGTAGGCCTAACTCCCCGGCAACAAAACAGAGGGTACCGACAGGATAGCCTGCCGGGGGAAACTCGTGTACTAAAAATATAGAGGTATCCCACCTCTGCATGGACATATACATGCATGAGTCCTCGACAAGGTTTATCTCTATCATTAATATGTTGATCAAACAATTACAGACCTTACAAGACACAAGCATGGATTCAAGAGATTACATTATTTCAACTAAAATTTGGCAAGTACCTACAGATTTAAGATTGAAAAAAGATAAGTGCCCCGTAATCTCCTCTTTTCGTTTTCCCTCCGCCAGGTATTGCGGTGGGAAGAGGAGAGAACTAAAGGAGCACCCAAGCAAGAGCCCACCCAGGTCTCGTCATGGCTTGCCAGGTGTAGCCTAACAAGATCGGGAGTAGCGAGGATGCAAAGGAGGGGCACGGAGAGCAGATCAGCGGTGCCATGGTCACCACCTCCAAGACCGGTCAGAAGCCCCAGCGCGAGCACTAGCAGGGAGGGCCACCGGAGCTCAGCTGGCAGATTGCTGGAGGAGGCTGTCGGTGTCAAAATCAGCAGATCTCGGATAGGGTACCGAACTGTGCGTCTAAGGATCAATGGTAACAGGAAGAAGGAGATGATATTTTACCCAGGTTCAGGTGCTCTTGATGGAGGTAAAAGCCTATGTCCTGATCTTGTTTATATTGATGGAGTATCATGTACAGAGTTTGATCTTCCTCGAGATCATATGTTGTGGTCTAAAACCTGAGGGTATGATGAATAATGTCATAATAATCTATCGACTAGCCTGGCCTTAGCTTATATAATGCACCAGAGGCCTAGGATAACAAGAGTCCTAGCCGAATACGTTGGTGGAGAGGAGTCCTTGTCTTGATCACCAAGTCTTGTGGAATACTCCTTGTATGCGGCATGGGCTGCCCGAAGTGGCCCATGAGTGAATCGCCATGGGGGTTCTCGGCCTGATCCACCTGGTCAGGAGACGATGTGGTGAGTCCCCCCTAGTCCAGGACACCGTCAGTAGCCCCCTAAACTGGTCTTCAAGATGGGGACGCTCCTCGATCCTACCGAATTGTTCTTCATCTTCGCTCGTCAGTCTTGAAAACTGGTTCAACAAATCTTCTCATCTTTGATCTTGAGGATCGCTGAAGTAAATCCGAAGAGCTAACCGCACTGCGCTCCACTATGGATAGGGACCACCGGTTTTAACTCAGCCCCTTGTCCGGGCAAAAAA
Source organism: Triticum aestivum (assembly GCF_018294505.1). Classification (NCBI taxonomy): domain Eukaryota; kingdom Viridiplantae; phylum Streptophyta; class Magnoliopsida; order Poales; family Poaceae; genus Triticum; species Triticum aestivum. The sequence goes on along the minus strand of NC_057796.1, from coordinate 355,604,818 downwards.
GGACGCACCCTCGCGGGGCTCCCGATCCAATAGTAAAGAAATATAAGCCCATTACGGGGCGCGGAACCGTTCTGGAGGGATGGCTCGATAGGCCATGCAAAATACATAGAACACCGGATACCACACCAACCCATAGCCTTAGAGCATGTTGGATACTCCGGCAAGTGGCCAAGAGCGGCGAGGATCTCCTCACCAAAAATACCTTAGAGTATTGACGGTCTTCGAGACTTTCGCTTCAAAAAATCAGCGCAAAAGGGCACTCCACGACCGCGCCGAAGTCTGCCAAGTCGCAGCAATAAACCCTTGGAATGACACGGCCATAACTTTCAATGCCGATGACGAACCAAAATTCAGAATAGTCCAGGCACCAGCTGCCTTGGTCCTCAGTCCAATCGTGGACGGATTTCGGCTCACCAAAATGCTCATGGACGGCGGCGGCGGACTAAACCTCATCTACGAGGACACACTCATTAAAATGGAAATAGGCAGGAGCTGCATCAAGCAAAGTAGCACGACCTTTCAAGGAATTATTCCCAGTCGGGAGGCATGATGCGCGGGAAAAATCACACTTGACGTGGTATTCGGCACACCGGAGAATTATCGATCAGAAGAAATAACCTTCCAAGTGGCCCCTTTCAATAGTGGATATCACGCCCTATTGGGGCGCGATGCATTTACACGCTTCCAAGCTATACCTCATTATGGGTACATGAAGCTCAAAATGCCCAGGTCCAATGGTATTATCACTCTTGCCAGTGATCCGGACATAGCACTCCGCGCCGAAAAAAACCCGCATCCTTGGCCCTCGAGGCATTGTCTGAAGACCTCGCGGCCGAAGAGCTAACCGCACTGTGCTCCACTGTGGATAGGGACGACGTAGTCCTGGACAAATGACCCAAATCCACCTCCTTTAAACCAGCAGACGAAATAGTCAAATAACACCGTCAGCCCATCTTATCATGGCAGTTATTGCCCCATGATTCCGAACACAATGATGTCATCGGGGGCTCAGCCATCGAAATAACACCGTCGGCCCATCTTATCATGGTAGTCATTACCCCATGGAACGAACCCTTCTTGGCCTACCTTAATAGGTGAGAACTCCCTGAGGAGCAGAACGAGGCTCGCCGCATTGTCCAGCGCTCGAAAGCCTACAAGGTTCATGACAGAGAACTCTACAAGAAAAGCGCAACCGGAGTACTCTAAAGATGTATCTCTGAGGAAGAGGGGCGGCAGCTCTTGGCTGAAATTCATGCCGGTCTCGGTGGTTAGCACGCCGCGGCTCGGGCCCTTGTGAGCAAGGCCTTCCATACAGGATTCTATTGGCCGAAGGCCCGAGCAGATGCACAGGACCTTGTCCAACGTTGCGTCGGATGCCAGCTTTTCGCCAACCAAAGCCATATGCCACCCACCGCTCTACAAACAATCCCCATTACTTGGCCTTTCGCGGTCTGGGGGCTTGATATGGTCAGAACCCTCAAAGGAGGAAGCCATAAGAAAAAATATCTGCTGGTCATGGTGGATAAATTCACTAAGTGGATAGAGGTCAAACCAGTTAAAATGGGCGAAGCCGGACCAGTGATAGACTTTATATCTGGTGTTGTGCACCGTTATGGTGTTCCACATAGCATCAGCACCGATAACGACTCCAATTTCACAGCCGATGAGGTGAAAACCTGGTGTGCTAATCTGGGCATTAAGCTCGATTACGCCTCCGTCTATCACCCACAAACAAATGGTCGAGTCGAACGAGCCAATGGTGTCATTATGAGCGGCATTAATCCCAGACTAGTGCGGTCTTTGAAAGAATCAGACAAGCACTGGGTTGAGGAGCTCGACTCCGTACTCTGAGGGTTGTGGACCATGCCCAATCGCACTACCAGATATACACCTTTCTTCATGGTGTACGGTGCAGAGGCTATGTTACCCTGCGACATTATTCATGACTCACCTCGAGTGCGCATGTATGAAGAGAGAGAAGCCGAGCTGGATCGGCAGGACAGCTTAGATGCCCTGGAGGAGGAGCGCGATGTCGCAAAAGCCCGTTCGGCATTTTATCAACAGCGGGCTCACAGGTATCAAAGCAGAGAAGTGCGGGCCAAGACTTATAATGTCGACGAACTTGTTCTACGCTTGCCATAGAAGAAAAAGGACAAACTCAAGCCCAAGTGGGAGGGTCCCTTCATCATTGATGAAGTTCTCACCGGAGGAGCGTACCGCCTGCGTGATGCATCAGACAATCACCTAGAGCCGAACCCATGGAACGCGGCTAGACTCCGAAGATTCTATGCCTAGCGCTGAACTCTTCGTTCGTCTCCTTCTCCCTTTTGTTTCCATTACTTTTTCCTCTCTTTTGTTTTTTTAGCTTTAAGCTCTTGTGCAGTTAAACCGTGCACCTATGACGTACACATCCTTAAATATGTACATCCATTATACCTGGGGGCTTCTCGTATAGAAGCTTACTTTTATTATTTTTCGAGCATCTAGCTCGCCACATATGTGTCTTTTCCTCATATGTACCTTTTCTTCGCCATTATATGCATCGATATGACTTAAGTTTTGGCCAAGCTTGGTTGCCTGGCTCCTATGCTTATGCCCTACGTTCCCGTTAGTTCGGCTAGGGCATAAATGGAGCACCTCTGCGATTGTTACTGCCGGGTCATCCGGATGTGTACCTCAGACTTGGGTGAAGCCGAAAGCTAGTGTTCTTAAGGGAATATTCGGTCGGCAGACTAAAGATGTTTTTTTTCACTTATTCCAATATGAACCCCCAGATGTTACGTATGTTGGGATTTTTTCAATCACAATTCGGGCATGCACACTAATGCATGTACACCTAGGGAAAGGAACCCTTAACGGAACTATTCTCTCTGGAAGATGTTTCTTACAATCACAATGTAATATAACATAGCTAGGCGGATACAACTTGTCTGTTCAAGCAAATATGACCCCTACGCCTGGTTTCCACGCATGCCCCGGTCTATTTTGCCGCTCAGGTATTCGGAAACAGTCCGGACCTTCGGGTCCAGAGGTCGAAGTGAAAAGGTCTGCCATGACAATCCTTTTACAATCTGGCTAGGGAGAAATATGTCAAGGAAAGTACATAGTCACTGGGACTCAAAAATTTCCTCCTCTATACTGTCTAACAGGCTGTCTAACTTACAATCCTGTTGGGAATATTTGGCGGCTACTTCTACTTGCTCATATACCAAATTAACGGGAATTTCTTTCCCATCTGACCCTAGAGGTCCGACCCAGACCATATGATTCGGATCAAGCTTGGTATACCGTGTTTTAACCATGGCCCAGGCCTCTCGCGCACCTTCTCGGCAGGCCGATATCTTCCATAATCGGAAATGCCTCCGCGCTCCTCTGAATACCGTTACAAGCTCCTTCATACTGCCAGGAGGGGAGGCGGATGGCCATAAGGCCTTGGCAACACTTCGCATTGCCTGCCGAGCTCGCTCGTGCAATTGCGGCAGCTCTTGTAGTAGATCGCCCGAAGATCCGGACATCTCCTCTTTGTGACGGCCAGTCAGCATACCTACAGACATAACTCTGTCAGTTCCTTTCCTCACGGAATTACACAGAGGTAAGTTCGAACACATATAAATATGCCGCCTCGCAGCCTCTTATTTTCCTTCACGGAGTCAGCCAGCTGGGCCCGCACATCTTTCAGTTCTTCCCCCAGCTGGGTGTTAGAATCCTGGAGTTTGTTTTTCTCCTCCCTGACCCGTGTCAGTATACGTTCTCCCGCGGCCCGTTGCCTTTTGGCTTCTTGTTCACCCGCTTGCGCGACTTCTAGTGCCTCCTTCAGTTTATCTGACAATCATGCCATGAGACATGCAACACTGCCAGCCTTGCTGGTATATACTTATATTTTCTCGATGGAGGGGAACATTACCAGGCGATGCCTTCTTGGATTTCTCCAGTTCGGCGGTCGCAGCAGTTAGCTGGGTCCGATACTTTTCCAGTTCTTGTGACAACAAGTTGTTCTTCTCTGTAAGCACCTGGTTATGCAACGATCCTTAAATCAGTTGTATCAACTGCTTCAAGTCTCGGGGGCTACTGGTACATAATTATGAGATCTGTACAATATAACCTTACCCGCATATCTTCCAAGTGCTGGTTTGTGGCTCTGGTAAGCCCGTCTCGAGCAGCTCGGATGTATGCATCAGCAGAGCTGAAGGCATTAAATGCCTCTTTTGTAAAGCCGGGGTCGCGAAGAGCGGCCCTCCGGCGCCGATGATTCATGGCACTCCGCACTTCCGAGTTTGTGACGAATACATCATCCGAATCCTCTGCCAAAGGACAATCCGGCATCACTCCCGTATCAGCCCCCATCTTTACGGCAGGGTCTGGAACCTGGCTGTTGGGAGTATGACCGGCAGCACCCCCGGACATAGTCCGGCGAGCGCTCTTCCTGATAAGGCACAGACGGACAATGTCACAGTTGGATGTGACTGCCAAGGGGCATATTTACAAAGCCATACCTCTTAAATGAAGGCTCGGTTGTGTCTTCGTTTGCCTTCCTCTTTAAAGGCTTGCCCAGCGTGGGCGCCGCTTTCTTTGGAGTTGCCTCTGGTGTAGCATGGCACGCCGAGCGCCTCCTCTTTGAAGCACGAGACAGTGCGGTGGGTGAGGTAGAATGATGAAGCTCTTTCGGAGGAGATGTCTCCTGATTACTTACGTGTGAGGCAGGGAGAAGACCGGGATAGTCGGCGATGATGGCCACTTCCATGCCGTCATAGCTCGTCTGGTAGAACACTCCGTCCTCAAGCTCCACAAATATGTCTGGATCCAATTCGAATCCGGGGTCAAGGTCCCGGTTGTGATCCTCTGGCTGTGGGCCGGGGCTATGGATCCCCTGGGTAATCTTCCGCCATTCCTGTTACAAATTGATGGGTTAAAGCCCATTGAAACTGACTCAGGGAGAGGATTGAGTTAAGTGGTGGGATTAGAACTCACCCAGCTAGGAGGACTGTACATGTAAAATCCATCTTGACGTTTAAGATGAGTGAACTCCTCTTTCTTCCCTTTGTATAGTTCGGCCAAAATTTTGGCCAGAGCGGCGGGGGTGTCCGGACCCTTCCGACCGCAGCGTGAGGCGTCATCTTCCCCATTATAATGCCACATGGGAAGCCCTCTGTATTGGAGTGGCTGGACCCCCCGTACTATGGAAGTCGCCATTACCTCGATTATTGATAATCCGGACTGGGCGAGCGTCTTTATCTTGCCCATCGATTGACGGACTTCCGCGCTGTCTTCCTCCTCGAGGCTCCGAGGGCGCCAGCTGTGGCGTTTCTACAACGGAGCGCTTGAAAATTCGGGCTGACCCATTCGGACTGGGTCAGGAAGGGCGACGTCCTCAATATAGAACCACTCGGAAGGCCACTCTTCGGATGCCTTCTTTGGCGTGGCGGACAGGTATCCGGTTCCGGCGATGCGCCAAACCTCGGCTCCGCCCACTTCAAATATTGATCCCTCTTGGTTACGAGGGACGAGGCAAAATAGTTTCCTCCATAATTCAAAATGGGCCTCACAACCCAGGAATAGCTCACAAAGAGCAACGTAACCCACGATATGCAGGATGGAGGCGGGAGTGAAATTGTGCAGTTGGAGGCCATAATACTCCAGAAGTCCTCGGAGGAACGGGTGGATTGGAAATCCAACGCCTCTCAACAAGTAGGGGATGAAGCACACTCGTTCCCCCTGGATGGATTGGGGAAATTCTCCGCCTGAGCCCCGCCATTGAAGGAAGGTAATCCTGCTCGAATGGGGACTAGATCGGTGGGGGAAAGAAATTCCTGTGTCTACAGCTTCACTAGCTGACTGTGGGATACGGAAAATTTCTCCCAATCGCCTTTTTCGGGGCTGTGGGGACGGGAGGAAGAGCTGGGAGCGCTAGCCATGTTCGAATGGTTTCTCCTACCGAGATCTGAGGATCCCTCGCTTGGTGTGGAATGGATCTAAGATCCAATCTCTTTAAATAGACGCCTTTCTTACGTAATTAGGGTGTTATCTGCAAAAATACCCCGACCTCTCGTATTCGTTCGACACGTGGAAGCTGATGGGCGCGACATTAAATGGAAAGCCGAACACTACTGTTCGAGTCAGGTACTTTGAAGTAATCAGAGGAGGAACCCGCCTTGCAATGCCGAAGACAATCTGCGCGCCGGACACATCATCATTGAAATATTGGTTCGGGGGCTACTGAGGGAGTCCTGGATTAAGGGGTCCTCGGGCGTCCGGCGTGTTGGTATGGGCCGGACTAATAGGCTGTGAAGATACAAGACCGAAGACTTTCTCCCGTGTCCGGATGGGACTCTGCTTGGTGTGGAAGGCAAGCTTGGCGCCCGGATATGAAGATTCCTTTCTCTGTAACCGACTTTGTACAACCCTAGTCCCCTCCGGTGTCTATATAAGCCGGAGGGTTTAGTCCATAGAAGCAAGGATAATCATAATCATAGTCATACAGGCTAGACTTTTAGGGCTCTAGCCATTACGATCTCATGGTAGATCAACTCTTGTAACACTCATATTCATCAAGATCAATCAAGCAGGAAGTAGGGTATTACCTCCATTGAGAGGGCCCGAACCTGGGTAAAACATCATGTCCCCTGTCTCCTGTTACCATCAACCTTAGGCGCATAGTTCGGGACCCCCTACCCGAGATCCGCCGTTTTGACACCGACAGCAGTGTCCTCTTGCGTCCGAGCTCCAATGCCGGACTGTATTCGAGGTATCTTTTGCAGCCGAGCACCAACGCCGGACCGCTTCCGAGCTCCAACACCAGAATGTATCCGAGCTCCAACGCCGGACTATGTCCAAGCTCCAACGCCGGACTATATCCGAGGTGTCATATATCACCTTGGTTCAAAGAAGTTGAAGGAGTTTAGCCAAGCTTAATGACGGAAATGCCCTCTGTGGAGCCAACCACTGGCGCCCGAGCTTTATGCCGGACTGCTTCCGAGGTGGTGCACCACCCCGACTGCGGGCAGATTTTTTGAATATTTTTGGTTGGTGCAATTTATTCTCTGCCGAGATATATAGCCAGTAGCCCTCAAGGTGTGTATCGGTCTAAAACCCGAGATGCACCTGAAAGATGACATAAGACCGCTGATCCCAGTGGCCCCTGAGACTCAGGCTGATTCGCAAAATCAGCCTGAGGATCAACTCCTAGCTCGGCAGAATACTCCGGGACATAAAAAGCGGTGTGCAAAGTCCTCGAGACTTAGGTTGGGTGCGGCCGACCAACCTGAGGATCATTATCTCCTCGAAAACTATATTGCACTTAAATTTTCTACACTGGATTGCCAATGCAGTAGCCCCCGAGACACTGGTCGGGTGGCAACACCAGATCAGGGGATCGATGAGCCCCTTTAATATTAGTAAATAATGAGCGCAAAGCCCAATAGCCCCCGAGCGTTAATGTGGGCACGGGTGGCCAAATTAAGGATCGATATCCGTTTGACAGAAAAATTTGTTGTGTTTAACACAAACTTCTCAAAAAGATAATAAAGATCTCTTAAAGGAACTAGAGCCAGCGAAAGCTGGGCTCGCCAAGGTTGGCCCCAAGGGGCTTAATAGATAGGAAATCGATGCCACTTGGGATTTAGGAGAGCTTTATGCAAGTTGCTCGGTTGTCTCAGCGAGATTGTGCCCCTTGGTCTTTAAAAGATGGGCTACAATAAATCAACTTTACTCGCATTTAATGATCCTATGTATCCAAGTATTTTACATCATTAATGCTCGGATCCGCATTGTACAAAACTTTGTTGACCAACCATCAGCTTCAACCTCCTCGGCCAGCAGCCAGGGAGTGTTTGTCCTTCTTTATAAAGCCTTTATAAGAGCAAAGATTTACGACAAACAAGGCAATCTGGTCATACGGTTTTATAAACAAAGGTACGTGGAGAGATATGTTATATTACTTTTTAATGTAAGAAACATCTTCCAAGGAAAATAGTCCCACTATCGGTTCCTTTCTTTGGGTTGTCATGCTGATCATGATCATGAAACCTCAGCTCCGATCAATGTGGGGCAAAATATTGAGAATTTAGTTCGGGGAAAGTTTCCGAACTATGTGGTCTAAATGAACCAAAATTTTGACTTCCGTAGTTGCCGACCAATTATATTCTTTAAGATGGCTAGCTTTCGGCTTCTCCCAATCTGAGGTACTAACACGGATGACCCGAAAGTAACAATCACAGAGGTGCTCCCATTACCTCCTAGCCGAAAAATCGGGAACGTAGGGGTAATCACAGGAGCCAGGCAACCCAGCTTGGCCGAAATCTTAAGTCAAATCGATGCATATTATGGCTTTATAACGATAATTATGAAAGGCAGCGCTTGTATAATGAATACAACACTGATGATATATGTTTATGACTCCGTTGCGACTGTTTATCATTTGAAAGTGGCCCATCGTCGGCTTCCACCCCTTTGTAGATGCTATGCAGGGTATTTCTGCAATAACAAGACAACCCTTAGCCGACGTCTCGGTGCCCGAAGGCGGTTGTGTTAGCAGAAACGAGGCAATCAGATATGCGGGCTTTATAACTTTCACTTAGTCATAGGAGCTTTAAACTGGGGAAGATAGCTACAAGCCCTCGGTTAGTGTTTGGCGACAGCCGAGGTCAAGCCGTAAACACTTCGGCCAATGTTATGAATGGCCCATCATTTAACATAGTCATCGGATCGCTGGCCAGTTTACGCTTATTGTGACAGCCAGTTTTCGGCTTTCTCCACTGAGGTGCTTAACCATGCGAGTTGGAAGCACAATTGCAGTGGTTCTCCCTTTGCACACCTAGCCGAACAAAGCGGAACGTAGGAGGCAAGCATAGGATCCGGGCAACACAACTATTGACCAAAGACACAATTCGAAACCGATGCATATATAGCAATATCCGAGAATGTTTTTGCCGAATTTCTAAAGGTGTCTGGCGTTGCACTGCGAGACTTATGCTGGAAACACACAAATGTTTAAAAGTGCCATAGGCTCAAAAAGCCAAAAACTTATGTAAAAGCTTGACATTCGGACTAAACCGAGATTTTTGTGCCAACCGAAAATCAGAGAAAAAAGAAAAAAAATGTGCTTCTATCGTGCTTTAACATGACACATCCGATCTCAAGACTTTCAAGCAGGTCAGCCTATGGCTTCAAGCTCCTTATCCCGAAGGCGGAGTACTTCTCCAAGGCCAGTTTAGCGCACTAAACTCGAGCGGCTTTTAGAGAGAAGATAGGCTATCCGGCTATTGACCATACACTCGAGTCGAAAAAGGAGCGGTAGAAAAAGACTTTGCAACGACCAAAAGAAAACACATTTACTATAAAATGGCTCATACTAATTTAAGAGCCCCCAAGTGACTTGGGTAAAAGAATTTTATGTATAATGATTGTATGTACCGAAGCACTTATATCATATTTGTGTTCACCCGAACTTTAAACGCGTCTTAACCGACCGTCGGCTTCTCCCTCTTCGGTCAAGGGTCGAAAAGTGTTATGTACTCCACCTGTCGAGAATATCGATGGTGTTTCCAATAACCAGGCAATCAGGCCATAAGGCTGTAACAGACAAAGCGTGCTCAGGGAATTTATGCTATATTACTGATGAAGTGTAAGAAGCATCTTCGAAGAAAAAAGTACCCCAACCGATACCTTTCTTCGGTTGCTCATTGTTACTATGAGACTTGTGCAATAGATTTTTTGTACTCATGAGTTCTGTTGTGTGCCGACCATGATTGAAAACAATAAGAGCGCTAGCTTTCGGCTTCACCTAGTCTGAGGTCCGAGCTCGGATGACCCGATCGTGACAATCGCAGAGGTGCTCCCTTTACTCCCTAGCCGAACAATCGGGAACGTAGGGGTAAACATAGGAGCAAGGCAACCCAGCTTGCAGAACACTTAAGTCAACATGGTGCATATTGTGGCATAATACACGAACAAGGAACGAAGCCATACAAGTATAATCATATGCAAGAGGAAAGGCTTCATAAAGGAAGCTCCCAAGTAAACGGGGTATTTGAATTTGTGTGTCACAAACAAAGTTTTGACAAGGAAGTTTTTCACAAACAACTTTTTGCCAAAAAAAATATAATGCTTGGTCGAACCAAACTAAATTTGAAACTGAAATTCTTTGAGCATGAAAGCGACTTAGCTGGTTAATGTGCTCGGTGTTGATGACGCGATTCGGGCTTGTGTCGGGACGAAGACACCCATTGATCTGTGATAGATCCGACAAGGTTCGCAGCCCTCGGCATGGCCGAGGTCCCAGCCCCCAAGCCCGAGGTGTCCAAGCAAGGAGTTCGGCACTCCGGAGTAGTGACACGGCTTGGCCGATGTGGTAAGGCGAAGCCCCCAGCCGAGCTGGCGGAGTTGGTCGGCAAGGTGACAATGAAGCCCCCACGCCAGTCGACCTGTTCGTCATGGTGGACATCAGTTTGACGAAGCGACGACGTTGTGTGGCCGATGTGGCGAGATGAAGTTCTCGGTCCAGTTAACATGGCGAAGCTCTGATCGGCAGATGCCGAAGTCTAATGTAGGTCGGCTGGTGATGCCGAAGTGACCGTGTAACGCAGTCAAAATCGATTACCTGCACACATAAAATAGTGCGGTCCAAAAAATAATATATATATATATATATATATAATCCTTGCATAATTCCTTTACGCAAAAATAATTTATGTAAAGAGATGTGGCCTGGCGCCGAAGCCAATCTCGAAGCAGGGCGTTGGGGTGACGCAGTGAAGGCGTGACAAAGCCTGAATTTGCAGGGCGGACTAGGCTCTAGATGCGGCGTTCGCCGAACTGCGGACGGGAAACAGACCGAACCATCGCGCTACCATCGTTAATGCGGCCATCATTTGACATACCTGTGTACAGATGATGGAACAAACCAAAGTAATAATTTTTTGGAAAAGTAAACCCAAGCAAGAAAAAATTACTAGAATTAATAGCACCTGGTTTATCTGTTGTAGCAATCTGAAAAAAGGTTACTCCCAAACTAGGGACTTGATCCGCACATCCATTGCCTGATGAGCAATGGAGCGGCGGCATGGCGATGCTGGCAAAGGTTGGCTTGCCGAGGCAAAGCCCCCGGTCCAGCAAATGTGATGAAGCTGGTCGGCGGGTGACATCGAAGTCTCCGGAGTAGGTTGATGAAGAGATGGTGAAGCCCCTAGTCTAGCCGAGGTAATGGAGCGGGTAGGTAAGGAGACGTTGCAGCTGCCATGTCAGCCGAGGCGTTGAAGCAGTTCGGCGTGATGGACATCGGCTTGAAGAACCAACAGTGCAGTCATGTCGACGCTGGTCATGACTTGTGACGTGGTCAAAGTCGGATTGATGAAGTGACCGAACGGTGATGCCGGTGTGCCCGTTCCGTGTAATCCGTGGGGCGGCGTTGTTGGTGATGATTTATCCTTCGCGATGCCGAACTCTTTTTCGGCTCGCCGAGATGATGATCCGAAGAAGATGAGCTCGGCTCAGCAAAGCGACGACGTGTCCAGCGCAGGTCGGCAGCCGTGGAGCAATGTTACCGGACTGGTTTGACACCAGCGTGATGATGAAGAGTACCTTAGAGAAGGCTTAAAATTTTTATAGGCACGTGTTAAGAACAACGCACAATATCCTACAAGAAAATTCCTTTAAAAAGGTTGTCCAATATCACGTTCATAAAGAAACATGAATTCGGGTCGGATCCGTATTCACGCAGAAAACAAATCAGAAAATTGGTCCACTCATCGGAATGTTCCCGGAGTTTGAACCGTCGGATCGAGCTAAAATTTTGAGGGGTGGTAGATATGGGAATTCCGCAGTATATGAACGGTTGGATCTTCCGAAGGACCTCCGAGCTTGGCTCTCGAGACCATGCCCTAAACCCGTCCAGATTCTAGTCCAGATTTGACAAGGCTCCGGTATATCATAGATTGCCGGAGATTCCTCCATCGGAACTCGACGAAATTTTATAATGTTGTTGTAGACTCAATTCCGCACAATTCCACCAAAGGAATTGTCAAAGCGTTGCTCGAGGAGGTAGTGGTAGCGGATACAAGTTCGTTGTTCGGAAAAACAGCATGGTCGTCCGAGGGCAATGTTGACGTTGAGCCCCCGAGCTCCATGGATGATTCCTCCATGATCATGATAGAGATCGGAGTTGATGTTGATGAAGGCCCTCGTCCGAACATGATGATTGGAGGTAGGGCATAGTCCTCGGTCAAGCCAAGGTGACCAGTCGAGGCGGCGACACAGACACCGACCTCGAGTTGATCTGCAGGCGAGCCATCGATCCTTTTGTCGACCACACAGCGGAACTCTCAATGAAAGCACCATTGTCGGTGTCAAAACCAGCAGATCTTGGATAGGGGGTACCAAACTATGCGTCTAAGGATCAATGGTAACAGGAACGAAGGAGATGGTGTTTTACCCAGGTTCGGGCCCTCTTGATGGAGGTAAAACCCTACGTTCTGCTCTTATTTATATTGATGGAGTATCAAGTACAGAGTTTGGTCTACCTCGAGATCATATGTTGTGGTCTAAAACTTGAGGGTATGATGAATAATGTCATAATAATCTATCGACTAGCCTGGCCTTGGCTTATATAATGCACCAGAGGCCTAGGATAACAAGAGTCCTAGACGAATACGTTGGTGGAGAGGAGTCCTTGGCTTGATCACCAAGTCTTGTGGAATACTCCTTGTATGCGGCATGGGCTACCCGAAGTGGCCCATGAGTGAACTGCCATGGGGGTGCTCAGCCCGATCCACCTGGTCAGGAGACGATGTGGTGAGTCCCCCCTAGTCGTGGACACCGTCAGAGGTGAAGGCACCAAGAGAGCACCCCCTCTCCAGCGACCGGGGGCCGGTGATGATGGTGCCTGGGAGGGAGGGGAATGACGAAAAGACGAGGCGGGAGGTCGCCAGTATGAGACAAACGCATCGGTGCCATCGTACTGCGAACTGACGGCCTGCCTCCCGCCTCCTCCATCTTCCTTGGCTTCATCTTCATCAACAGCACTCCAGGGAGACACAGGACCACCAAGCCATTGCCTCCCCGGAGAAGCGGCCAGTAGCCAAGACGGCCAGGGTGCTTGAGGAGCGCCGCTCCCACTTTGGCGGGCAGGGGCGCCCTCTTCTTTGACATCAGCCCCGGTTCCGAGGGAAGGGGCAGTGTTGGGATTACCAACAACCCCAAGCCCTGCATCCCGGACGGGCGTCGAAGGCTCCAAGAACCTAGTCGCCAGGCCGACGAGCTGCAATGGCTCGTGGTAGGGCACCACGCTCCCTGCCAAACAGCCGGTCGAGGAAAACGAGGCAAGCATTTCACCAGAATGGGAAAGCTTGATATCTCCTGCATCGCGAATGGCTCGCCCACTGCACCGCCTCTGGACCTGGACCAGACTCACTCCCCAAACATCAGCACGAGCATTTGGCTTCATCTACTCTAAGCTAGGGCCCGGAGCCTGGCCCCGGGCTCTCCCTTTCAGCATACCCAGGAGAAAGGAAAGAATGGAGGAAGAGAGGAATGTGGTTGAATGCCTCCGCTCCTCTCCCGCTCCTCCTTTTATAGGCGAGCTGGGGCTGGGGGCTGATTCCCCGGCGGGTAACCGCCATCCTCCTCCACCAATCCAAAAATACCGGGCCCCTGCCTTGGTGCTGTCCCGCACCACGCACCTCCATTAACTACCCCACTCAATGCATGCAGCATACGTGGCTAAGGATAAGGGCGTGTGGTGGAAGAGTGAATTGGCAGTTACCCGCCCATGCGTTAAAGTTATTCACGGGCCATTACAAGAATGGCCCCAACACAATTGGTGTTGCACAGCACGCGGGAGAACCGGAAATTAACCCAAGCTCGGGTTAAGGAAGAAGCAAAGAAGATCCCAATGGGCGGAGCCACCCTTGCACTCCAGCCTGTGCACTGGTTAGGACCTACCCCGACGACGCCCAGCGGTGCGTTGGTGCTAGGCCCGGCGGCTCCTATCGGTGCAACAAACCCTGGGTCCGTTGCCCGGACTATGCACAGGCCCAAGGACAAGATTACAGCACCAAGATCATGCCAAGCAAGAGGGATCAATTCTTTGAAGGATCCAAGTGCAGATCAAGATGACCAAGATGAGCCAGAGAAGCAAGATATCGCTAAGGAAAGAACCACCCTTGCCGGGCCGGCGAGCCTGGCATGGTTGGGTTTTGCCTGGGAAGCAAGCTTCCAGATCGTCCCGGCAGGCCTGCCGGGGCTTGCGGAGGCAAGCCACCCCACTGCTCCACCTCACAAGCGACGCAAGTCACATATCAGTGCGGTGTTAAGCCCCAAAGTGACTAAGTGGCTGCTTCTTGCCACATGGCAGCCACTTCCTATAGCAAACACCTCCATATGACACCCGTCCTGAGACGTGTCGATCAAGCATGCACAAAGCTGGCAAAACAGCCTGGCAAGGGTTGCCGGGCACGCTGTGATGTGACACTCGACGGCGCATTTAATGTGCTCTGTCAGCCTGCAGAGTTAGGTATGATAGAAGTGTTTGCTATCTAATCAGTACATAAAGACTGATTTGCCACTGTGGTGACCCCTTGATCTATAAAAGGAGGCTCATGGCAACCGTAGAAAGGATTCAAACCTTCACACATTCATATGCGCGTAGCCACTCTCACCCCGAGGCAACCGTGCCGGGCAAGTGTGCTGCGTTCGCCACCATTATCCACCATCAATCCAGCAAAGCAGGAGTAGGGTTTTACACCTCACGGCGGCCCAAACCTGGGTAAAACTGCCCGTGTGATCTCTACCGTGTTGTGTTACGCTTCTTCGCTCTTTGTGTAATGTGCCCATCCCCCCGCCGAACCAAAAGGGACTCATGTCTCCATAGGTGGTCGTGGTTTCCCACGACACAACTGCATATATTGAAAAGACCACCTTTCCCTGATAGGATATAGGAACATGCAAAGGTTTCAGCTGTGGTTCGCAAAAGTAATATTAGAGCACCTAAACCCTCTGAGAAAATTAAAGTAGAACCTAGTATTGCTATGGTTTATGTGATATGGGTGCTAGTGTGAGTGCTATTCCTTTCACTCTTTACCAAGAAATTATGAATGATATAGCACCGGCTAAAATAGAAGATATTGATGTTACTATTAAACTTGCTAATAGAGATACTATTACACTACTTGGGATTGTTAGAGCTGTTGAAATCTTATGTGGAAAAATAAAATATCCTACTGATTTTCTAGTTCTTGGTTCCCCACAAGATGACTTTTGTCCCATTATCTTTGGTAGACCTTTCTTGAACATTGTTAAAGCTAAGATAGATTGCAAGAGAGAAACTGTCACTTTTGTTCTGGTGATGTGTCTCATGAGTTTAATTTCTCTAAGTTTCGTAGACAACCTCATAATAAGAAATTGCCTAGTAAGGATGAAATAATTGGTCTTCCTTATATTACCGTACCTCCTACTGATCCACTAGAACAAATTTTGCTAGACCATGAAAATGGTATGCACTTGCATGAAGGAAATGAAATAGATAAAATATTCTTTGAACAACAACCTATCCTTAAACACAATTTGCCGGTTGAAAATTCTAGGAGGTCCTCCTCCACCTAAAGGTGATCATGTGTTTGAATTAAAGCAGTTAACTGACACTCTGAAGTACGCTTTTCTTGATGAGAAAAACATATATCCTGTTATTATTAGTGCTAACCTTTCAGAACACGAAGAAGAGAGATTATTAAAAATTCTGAGGAAGCACCGTGCTGCTATTGGATATACTCTTGATGATATTAAGGGCATTAGTCCCACTCTCTGTCAGCACAAGATCAATATGGAACCCGATGCTAAACTAGTTGTTGATCATCACCGACGATTAAATCCCAAAGTGAAAGAAGTGGTAAGATCTAAAATATTAAAGCTTCTAGAAGCAGGTATAATCTATCCCATAGCTGATAGTAGATGGGTAAGTCTTGTTCATTGTGTCCCTAAGAAAGGAGGTATCACTGTTGCTCCTAATGATAAAAATGAACTCATTCCACAATGAATAGTGAATGGCTATAGTGGTAATTGATTTTAGAAAATTAAATAAAGCTACTAGAAAGGATCATTACCCTCTGCCTTTCATTGATCAAATGTTGGAAAGAATATCTAATTACATGCACTTTTGTTTTCTTGATGGATATTCTGGTTTCTCTCAAATACGTGTATCACAACCCGATCAAGGGAAAACCACCTTTACTTGTCCTTTTGGAACTTATGCTTATAGACGTATGCCTTTTGGTTTATGTAATGCACCTGCTACCTTTCAAAGATGTATGACTGCTATATTCTCTGACTTTTGTGAAAAGATTGTTGAGGTTTTCATGGATGATTTTTCCGTTTATGGAACTTCTTTTGATGATTGCTTCAGAAACCTTGTCCGAGTTTTGCAGAGATGTGAGCAAACTAATCTTGTCTTGAATTGGGAGAAGTGCCACTTTATGGTGAACGAAGGTATTGTCTTAGGTCATAAAATTTCTGAGCGAGGTATTGAGGTGGATAAAGCTAAAGTTAATGCAATTGAGAAAATGTCGTGTCCTAGAGATATTAAAGGTATTCATAGTTTCCTTGGTCATGTTGGTTTCTATAGGAGGTTTATTAAAGACTTCTCTTAAATTTCTAGGCCTCTTACTAATCTTTTACAAAAGGATGCTCCATTTGTTTTTGATGATGATTGCGTAGAAGCCTTTGAAACACTTAAGAAAGCGTTAACTTCTGCACCTATTGTTCAACCACCTGATGCGAACTTGCCTTTTGAAATTATGTGTGATGCTAGTGATTATACTATTGGTGTTGTTCTAGGACAAAGAGTTGATAAGAAATTAAATGTTATTCTCTATGCTATTAAACTCTTGACAGTGCCCAAAGAAATTATGCTACTACTGAAAAATAATTTTCAGCAGTTGTGTTTTCCTATGATAAATTCAGATCTTATGTTGTTAATTCTAAAGTAATTGTTCACATCGATCATGCTTCTATTAAATATCTCATGGAAAAGAAAGATGATAAACCTAGACTCATTAGGTGGGTTCTTTTGCTACAAGAATTTGACTTACACTTACTGATAGGAAAGGAGCTGAGAACCCCGTAGCTGATAACTTGTCTTTGCTAGAAAATATTCTTGATGACCCACTACCTACTGATGATAGTTTACCTGATGAACAACTAGCCGTCATAAACACTTCTAATAATACTACCTAGTGATTATATTGTTGCTAAATTTATACCACCTAGTTTTACATAGCAACAAAATAAAAAATTCTTCTATGATTTAAGACATTACTTTTGGGATGACCCACATCTGTATAAAGAAGGAGTAGGTGGTATGATTAGACGTTGTATACCTAAGCATGAACATGAACAAATCCTATGGAAATGTCACTCCGAGCCCTACGGAGGGCATCATGAGGGAGACAAAACTGCACACAAGGTATTAAAGTCTGGTTTTAATTGGCCTACTCTCTTCAAGGATGCCCATAAGTTTGTTTTATCTTGTGATGAATATCAAAGAATTGGTAATATTGGTAGACGTCAGGAAATGCCTATGAATTATTCACTTGTTATTGAACAGTTTGATGTTTGGTGCTTTGATTATATGGGGCCTTTTCCTTCCTCTAATGGGTATACACTCATTTTGGTTGCTGTTGATTATGTCACCAAGTGGGTGGAAGCTATTCCAACTAGTAGTGCTGATCATAACACCTCCATTAAAATGCTTAAAGAAGTTATTTTCCCTAGATTTGGAGTCCCTAGATATTTAATGACTAATGGTGGTTCACATTCTATTCATGGTGCTTTCCGTAAACTACTTACTAAATATGATGTCAACCATAGAAACATAGAAACAGAGAAATAAAGTTAATATTACAACAAACTGTCAATAGGTCTCAAAAGAATTGGTCTAAGAAATTAGATAATGCACTTTGGGCCTAGAGAACGGCTTATAAAAATCCTATGGGTATGTCTCCATATAAAATGGTTTATGGGGAAGCTTGCCATTTGCCTCTTGAGTTAGACCATAAAGCATATTGGGCAATTAAAGAACTCAACTATGACTTCAATCTTGCCGGTGAAAAGAGTTTATTTGATATTGGCTCACTATATTAGTGGAGAACCCGAGCTTATGAAAATGCCAAACTATTTAAAAAAAGTCAAAATATGGCATGATAAAAGAATCCAAAAGCGGGAATTCGAAGTTGGTGAATATGTTCTACTATACAATTCTTGTTTTAGAATTTTTTTGCAGGAAAACTTCTTTCCAAATGCGGAGTACCATATATCATTGGAGACGTTTACCGCTCTGGAGCTACTAAGATCAATAATGCCGAAGGCACTAGTCCGAAGGTGGCAATTGGCAAAGAATTAAGCACTATATTTCAGGTACACGTATTAATGTTGAAACTAACATCTTTCAAACCATGACACTAGAGGACCACATAAAAGAGTCCTTCCAAAACACTCCAGAACCCTGAAAAGGAAGAGGTACTTGATACTTTATATAAACAGACTCCGAAAAATCCGCAAAAATATTTTCTGTCAGTTTTGGAATATTAGAAAAAGTAGAAAAATAAGAAACACCCGGGAAGGAAAACCAGGTGCCCACAAGGCACCAGGGCGCGCCTACCCCATCTGGTGTGCCCTGGTGGGTAGTGGGCCCCTTGGGCACCTTTCCGAATCCGTTTTCCTTCCATATACTTGTTTCCCAAGATAAAAATTCTTTATATACCCCCCGGACATATTGACCACCGCACCGTGGAGAAATCCTCTGTTCTTGTTTCATGTTGTTTCTCTGTCAGATCTATCAAGCCAGGCATCATGTCTTCTCCCTCCTCCAACTACGTGGAAGAAGATGCTTGGCTGCTGAAGATGGAACTAAAAAGGGAGGAACCAAAAGAAGCCAAATCTATGATCTTCAAAATCTAGTTTTTGAGTATGAAGCAAGATTTAAAGGTATGAGTTTAGCTGCCGGTTTCAGGATGCAGACTCGTGCATCCTCTTATGATGGTGAACCCCAGCCATGGAAGCCGGAGGACAAGCTTACTACCTCTTCACCACCACCACCATCATCATCACCAATGTCGGAGTAAACGGCCACGGGTAGCCTAACCGACTGCCCGTGGTTCTTCAGAAAAAATTATCAGGCCTTCGGGCCTCCGAGCACTCCACGCATTGGGCCGCCTTCCCTGGCCGGCTACCTCTGAAGCCGACTCCCGGAAGGCGACCCAGCCTCAACGACCTCCCCCCAGGACAACTACGGGGTGGCCAACTCCAGGGAGCCGACAAGAAGAGCGCCGACTCCAAGCAGTCGGCCGAGACCACAACCACCAAAGCTACACCCACATAACGGTGACAAGACGAGTTGTGGACACAGTGCGGCCCACTACCCCCGAGGCCCGAGGCAGGCATGGCCACAGGAGGTCGTACTGGAAGACCGTCTCCTGTCCGGCTCGGTACTGTAGCTATACCAGCCTCAACGTCATCCACGACCGACTCCTGTACGGCCCGCAGGCGGCGGGCTCCTTCCGCCAGAGAGAGGCGCGGAGGCGGCCCGGCCTCCCCCAGTCGGCCGAGGGCGTAGCCGGTCCCCAGAAGCCGGCTACCCCCTTCCTCGAAGCAGGAGCCCATTTAAGGAGACAAGACGAGGTAAGGCTACAATGAGAGCCCCCGAGGCACCCCACTGTAGCCACGCTTACCTCGACAAAGCCCTCATCATCAGAGGCAAGGCTACAGTAAACAGCTGCCGACAAAACCCTAGGCTGTGGGGCCGGCCTGTCGACCAAGAAGCCGGCAGCCGGCGGGACCCACCAGTCGGCGGGACCCAACAGCCCGCGGAGAAGCCGGCAAGCGTAGACACTGATGGCTGGGACCAGTGCCCAGCCGGATTACCATTGTACCCCCGGGGGGTAGGCCTATATAGACCCCCCGGAGCACCCATGCAAAGGGTGAGCTTCTGAGCACAGCGCACACACCATAGCGAGAGAGAAGTGAGAGCTAGCCTTGTTCATCTTCTCCCTTGCACCCAACAGCTCTAGGAGCGATTGTAGCTACCTTTCCTGATCTAGTGATCATGCGGAAACCCCGCAGAGCAGGACTAGGGGTGGTATCTCCTCGGAGAGCCCCGAACCTGGGTAAGATCCGCCGGCGTGCATGTCTTCGCCTCATCCCGTGTCCAGGCACCGGCGACGTCTTATTGGCACCCACAATGATAAGCCATCCGTTGGCATATGTCGCACCAACAACCCGACATTTGGCGCCCACCGTGGTGCCAGGTGCACCGTCGTCCGGAGACCTGTTCTGGACGGGAACCCTCTTCCTCCCCAGCGAGCGCAGCCAGCCTGCTGCGCCCGATGGCGTTTGCCTCGACGCGCTGCAAGGCGTCGACGACGCCTGCGTAGCGAGCTGCCTCGCCGATCTGCTCGGCGAGACTCGCATCTCCGACGAGCCTGCGTCCGACGCAGGCACCGACTACCCCGAGAACCGCCTCGTCAGCCTCCTCGACCAGCTTCACGTCTCCAGCGAGCCTGCTGCACACATGGAGTCGGTCGGCTCCACCGACCCGATGCTCATCGACTCCGACACAGCATCGCTTGACGCCTACCCCTCCGACGTGGTGGTCTTCGACGACCCCCTCCCTCGGGCTGACAGCGGCAGCAGCGCTGTCACCGAAGTGCTGGTCATCAGCCACGTCGCCAACTCGGGCGAGAACGCCCACGACGCCCTGCAAGCGGCAATGCACGACCTCTCCGTCCCCATCCCGGCCGATGCCGACACCGAGACCTTGGAGGCACGCCGCCTCGCCCTCATCGCGGAGGGCAAGAAGATAGCCTCCATGAGACGCCTCACCGAGGCCCACCAGCGCGAGGTCGACCGCGCCGCCTTCGGTACGCTGCCGCCTAGCGGCCCGAGCCGAGCCGGCTTCGTCCAGAAGCGCGGCGCGGCTGTCGCCAGCATGCTGGGGGCAGATCGCCCCATCTACGCCACCCCGCTCGAGAATCTGCGAGCCGCTCAGGCGGCCGCAGAAGAGCTCAATGGGCTGGGAACCGATGAGCTCCCCTACATGACGAGACGGATCCAGCAGCCGCTCGACGCGGCTGCAGAACGACACGAAGCCGGCGCCCGAGCTGATAGCCAGCCCCCGCGTCGGGAGCACGCCGCGACGTCCCGCTCGCCGACTGCGAGCGGTGCATGCCAGAAGAAAGACAAGGAGCCGGCTGCCAGCTGCAGCCGAACTCGCATCACCATCGAGCGCGACGCGGAGGGCCGCCCTCGAGCAGTAGAGCACCAAGGAAATCTGCCTCCTCCCCCGCCTCGAAGAGAAAGATGCCTCACTCCGCTGCCTATCACACACCCGACTCTTGGCGACCGACTCGGCCGCCGAGAAGGAGTCGGCGAGAACGACGCCCGCCACAGGATCGACCGCCTTGCTCGATCCTTGGCATTAGAAGAAGAAGACGATGTCGGCCCGCCATGCTTTGGCCCCCGCATCCGCGACGAGCCCTTCCCCAAAGGGTTCTCGCTCCCCACAGAGACGCCCATGTACAACGGCTCGGTGAAGCTGGAAGATTGGCTCATCGATTACTCCACGGCCGTCAGCATAGCCAACGGCAATCGGCGGGTTGCCGTGAAGTACGTCCCCCTCATGCTGCAAGGCACGGCGCGCACATGGCTCAACAGCCTCAAGCCCTACAGCATCAACAGTTGGCTGGACTTCACCGAAATCTTCGTCCGCAATTTCACCAGCACCTACAAGCGGCCTCCCAAGCCTCGCCAGCTCTCCCTCTGCGTCCAAGGGCCCAACGAGTCGACCCGCGACTACCTCACGCGATGGGCCGAGCTCCGCAACTCCTGCGAGGGGGTGCATAAGGTCCAGGCCATCGAGTACTTCACCGCCAGGTGCCGAGAGGGCACCCTCCTCAAGCACCGACTCCTCTGCGACGAGCCGGCTACCCTCGACGAGTTGCTGATCACCGCGGACAAATACGCCACGGCCGACTCCTCAATGAAGACCGAGCTGCGAGTAGACGCCTCTGGGAAGGTGATTGCTCCGGCTCCCAGGACGCCGGCTGGCGACCCTAATCGGCACCCCTACCAGAACGACCACAAGCGCAAGGCCCCCATACCGACTTCCTCCAGTCGGCAGGTGGCCACAGTTGAAGACGAGCAGCCCGAAGAGCGGCCCGCTCCCAAGAAGAAGGGTGGCCGGCCGCCTTGGCAGCCATCTTTCTCCTACGAACAGGCTCTTGATGCCCCTTGCAAATTCCACAGCGGCGCGAAGCCGTCCAACAACACAACTCGGAAATGCCATTGGCTCACCCGCATCACCAAGGGCGAGGGGATGCTGCCGCCTCCGCCTCCCGGCCCGCCGCCTCCAGCCCCTCAGCAGCCGGCGGCTAGGCCGGCAGTCGGCGCCATCCAAGACGAATTCCCCGAAGAGCACGCCGCCTATGTCGTCTTCACCAGTCAAGCCGACGACAAGCGCAGCCGACGCCGACAGCATCAAGAAGTGAATCCAATCGCCACCAGCACCCCCGAGTTCATGCACTGGTCAGAAAAGCCAATCAGCTGGAGCCAGGCCGACCACCCAGAGGTGATGCCCTCTCCTGGCTCCTATGCGATGGTCTTGGACGTCACCCTCGCAACGGAGAGGCGAGCTGCCAGATTTTCCCGCGTCCTGATAGACGGCGGAAGCAGTATCAACATACTGTACCGCGATACCATGGAAAAACTAAACATCAAAGCGAAGCAGCTCATGCCGAGCCGCACCGTCTTCCATGGTATCGTCCCCGGCCTGTGTTGCTCCCCAATCGGCAAGATCAAAATGGATGTTCTCTTCGGAGACAAAGATCATTTCCGCCGAGAAGCAAGCTGCGAGACATGCAGAAGTTCACTGGCTGCTTAGCCTCCCTGAATCGTTTTATCAGCCGACTAGGAGAGAAGGCTCTCCCCCTGTACCGACTCATGAAGAAGTCCACTCACTTCGAGTGGAACGACCAAGCCGACCAAGCCTTCCATGAGTTGAAGAAAATGCTGACCACTCCGCCTGTCCTGGCGGCGCCGACTGAGAAGGAGCCCATGCTCCTCTACATCGCCGCGACTAGCCGAGTCGTCAGCACTGTTGTTGTGGTCCAGCGCCCGGAGGAAGGCCGAGCCCAGCTAGTCCAGAGGCCGGTGTACTATCTCAGCGAAGTGCTATCCAGCTCAAAGCAAAACTACCCGCACTACCAGAAGATGTGCTACCGGGTGTACTTCGCTGCCAAGAAACTGAAGCCCTACTTCCAAGAGCACCCCATCACGGTCGTGTGCACTGCCCCGCTCGCCGAGATCATAGGCAGCCGGGATGCATCCGGCCGGGTGGCAAAATGGGCCATTGCATTGGCGCCCTACACAATCTTCTACCAACCCCGCACCGCCATCAAGTCGCAAGCATTGGCCGACTTCCTCGTCGACTGGGCCGAGACCCAGTACCTACCGCCGGCTCCCGACTCTACCCATTGGCGGATGCACTTTGACGGGTCCAAGATGCGCACTGGCTTGGGAGCCGGCATCGTCCTCACCTCTCCCAAAGGAGACAAGCTCAAGTACACGCTGCAGATCCACTTCGCCGCCTCCAACAACGTGGCCGAGTACGAGGCGCTCGTACATGGGCTCCGGCTAGCCAAAGAGCTTGGCATACGCCGGATCCTGTGCTACGGCGACTCAGACTTGGTGGTCCAGCAATCGTCTGGCGACTGGGACGCCAAGGACGCGAACATGGCGAGCTATCGATTCCTCGTCCAGCAGATCAGCGGATACTTCGAGGGGTGCGAGTTCCTCCACGTGCCAAGGGCCGACAACGACCAAGCAGATGCCCTAGCACGGATCGGCTCCACCCGACAGGCCATACCGACTGGCGTCTCCCTCCAGCGCCTCCTCAAGCCGTCCATCAAGCCGTCTCCAGAGTCGGATTCCATCTTCGTACCGCCTGCACCAGATACAGCCGGATCCGACTGGAGAAACCCCGCAGGCGGCACGGGGACTTCGACAACTGGCCCGGGGACTGCCGTAGTCGCACCCGGCCGGGGACTTCAGAACCCGGCCCGGGGACTGCAGCAGTCGGCCCGGGGACTGCAACGACACAAGAAGCGGTGGCCGACTCCAACCCCAACCCAACCCACCCACCCGAGTCATGGTGGCTACATTAACAGAAGAAGAAGTCACAGCTCCTCATGGGCCCAGCCCATCCTCAAGTTCCTAGTCAGCAGAGAGCTGCCGGCTGATGAGATCTCAGCAAGACTAGTGCAACGACGAGCCGCAGCATATACAATAATCAACAGAGAGCTTGTGAAGCGCAGCGTCACTGGAGTCTTCCAGCGTTGTGTCGAGCCAGAAAAAGGAGTGGCAATCCTCAAAGACATCCACCAAGGCGAATGCGGCCACCACGCAGCCTCAAGATCACTTGTGGCCAAGGCTTTCCGCCATGGTTTCTTCTGGCCGACTGCCTTGGAGGATGCTAAAGAAATAGTCAAGAGCTGCAGAGGATGCCAAGTTTTTAGTTCCAAGCAACACCTGCCGGCTTCTGCACTCAAGACCATTCCCCTCACCTGGCCTTTTGCCGTCTGGGGACTGGACATGGTGGGCCCTTTCAAGACAGCCCGCGGCGGCTTGACACATCTACTTGTCGCTGTGGACAAGTTCACAAAGTGGATCGAAGCAAAGCCGATCAAGAAGCTGAACGGGCCGACTGCCGTGACATTCATCACCGACATCACTACTCGGTACGGCGTGCCGCACAGCATCATCACCGACAACGGCACGAACTTCGCCAAAGGAGCACTGGCACGTTTCTGCGCGACGCAGGGCATCCGACTGGACTTAGCGTCCGTTGCCCACCCGCAGTCAAACGGCCAGGTCGAGCGAGCAAATGGACTCATCCTCTCCGGCATCAAGCCCCGACTGGTTGTACCACTGGAGCGATCGGCCGGCTGCTGGCTCGAAGAGCTGCCGGCTGTCCTCTGGAGCCTGCGCACTACACCCAACAAGTCAACCGGCTTCACTCCATTTTTCCTCGTGTACGGTGCCGAGGCTGTCATCCCAACAGACATCGAGTTCGACTCGCCTCGGATCACCATGTACACGGAGGAGGAGGCCAAAGAAGCAAGAGAAGACGGCGTGGACCTACTGGAAGAAGGCCGGCTGCTAGCACTCAGCCGGTCCGCCATCTACCAGCAAGGGCTGCGCCGCTACTACAACCGCAAGGTCAAGCCAAGATCCTTCCAAGAGGGCGACCTTGTGCTCCGGCTGATCCAGCGAACAGCCGGCCAGCACAAGCTCTCGGCCCCTTGGGAAGGCCCCTTCGTCGTCAGCAAGGCACTCGGCAACGACTCCTACTACTTGATCGACGCGCAAAAACCAAGAGCACGCAAGAGAGACGACTCCGGCAAGGAGTCGGAGCGACCATGGAACGCAAACCTCCTGAGACGATTTTACAGTTGAAAGCAGTATGTATCATGCTACCCTTTTTGTATTAAGTACAAACCAACAGGCCCCCCGAGCAGTACTCGGGGACTGCCCTTGTTTATCTATGAATGACAAGTGTCATATCCATGAATGTATTATTACATTTTGAATTCTTGTCTGGCACCGGGTTCGACTAGTCGGCCCGGGGACTGGCCGCCTTGAGCTATATTGAAAGTTCTACCTGAAGTCAGAAAAGTAGTGTGCCGGCTCCCGAGTCCCCTCTTGTTGAAAGTCGCAGCTCGAAGAACCGACTGTCCGACTAGCAAGAGGCAAGGCAGAAAGGACGCCCACACGAAAAATGGCTAAGGAACAACGAACCTATATAGCAAAGAGACGGCCTCCAAACATGCCTGCCGGCTGCCAGAACAGCCGGCTGGCCGGCTTCCTAAACACTTAGCTTTAGTCCAGCAAAGCTAAAGTACTCCCCCCCCCAATTGGCCAAGCACTCCTCCAGCTACAGATTGCAGAGCAACTGTTGGACTGGGGAGGCGGCAACCAAGGGAGGGCGGCAAAGGAAACAGCAGAAGGACAAAAAGCAAAAGTACAAGGAAAGGCCAAATGCATAAGTTATATATACACATAAAGCCCCCAACAGGCTGGCAACAGACATAAGTTCGAATACACCCAGTGGGTGGAATTGTGCAGACTTAACCAAACATTGTTCCAAAAGTAACAAGACAGGAAAACAAAAGATGGCAGACTAGGGCGCGGCGCGGAGGCCGAGCTGGTCGGTGGAGACGGCCCCGCCGGCTGAAGGAGTGGCCGCCTAGCGGGTCTCGGCTTGACCACCACCAGCGGCAGGCGACGCACTCGCTCGCGACGTAGTGCTGGAGGTACGGTCAGGCTGAGGCTGGCCGGCTGCCCCACCAGCCGGCTCGGCGTCTTCACCCTCCTCCTCCTCCTCTTCGCCCTCGTCGCTGGAGTCGATCTCCTCCGCCGAGTCCTCACCGTCCGCCGGGTTCAGCCCGAACCACTCCTCCGGCTGGGCGACACCGTTGTCGTCTACCTCGGGGGCGAAGACGCTGGTGTCGGTGTAATCGGCGATCGCCGAAGCCCGCCGGATGATAGCCGGCCGCGCCGGCTCCAGCTCTGTGTCAGCTTGCTGCCGCCAGGTAGCCAGCTTATCCAGGCTTAGGCCGGGATACCAGGCCTTGACGAACTCCAGCGCCCGCCTGGCGCCGGAGCGAGCCGCCGAGGCCTTCCAAGCTTCGAAGCGGCCGACTGCCACCTCCAGCCAGTCGGCAGTCCGACTGGGGGTGCGAGGAACCACTTGGCCGGGCCAGAGGGCGGCCAAGACTTGCGCCCCGGCACGCTGAAGCCGGCGGAGCAGTCGGTGAGCCGGCTGGATGCGGGCCTGGATCGCCAGGAGCTGCTCCTCCAGCGAACGGCCGGCGGTTGGCGAAATCTCGAAGCCAGCCTGCCTTCCGCGCCTGGCGGCGGGCCTCGATGGTCTGGTTGGCGACAGTAGAATAGCCAGGGAAATATTCTGCGCAAGAAAGAAGAAGAAGAAGAAAAGAGCACCAAATCAGAAAAAGAGCCAAAGTGGCAGATGGCAAGAAAGGACGAAGAGGTAGGCGGCTTACCGTCAACCAGATCTTCGATCTGGCCATAGCCAGAGACCAGAGTCTGCCTGGCCTCAGCCCAGCCGGCCGCCTCCGTCTCGTACTCGGCCTGGAGGGCGGCTTCGCGGTCCTGCACAGCCTTCAGTGCCGCCTTGTGGCCTTCCTCCTGGTCGGCCAACTTCTTGCCAGGCGGTCGCGTTCCTGCACCAAGGCGGCGAGCTCGGCATCCTTGGCACGAAGGGCAGTCTGAGACTCTCCCAGCTGTGCCCTCAGACTGGCGTTGGCCGCTGCAGAGACGGCAGAAAAAGAAAGAACAAGTAAGAGGAAGTCGTCAAGGAAGATCCGACCCGACTGCTCAGCAGTCGGCCCGAATCTCGGGGACTACACCCAGTGGGTGCGCTGACGCGCCCCCACATGAGATAAAGAACAAAGCACGTACCTCGGCTCTCAGTAAGGTCGGCGGTCTTCTGAGTCAGCTCCCGAGCCTGGGAGTTGAAGGCGGCCGCTCGAAGGTTGTGGTAGTCCTGCAAGATGGACAGAAGATCGAAGTAAGAACAAGAATAGCAAAGGCAAATCCACCAAGAAGTTCCAAGCCGCCTGCTCAGCAGCCGACTCGGAACTCGGGGACTACACCCAGTGGGTGCGCTGACGCGCCCCCACGGAAGAAATCAAGATCAAGAAAAATCAAGATCAAGAAGAAGCAAGATGGGAATACTAACCCGAATGGTCGCCCGCGTCGCGTCGAACTCGTCGGTGAACTGCCTCAGCGCCGCAGCTTGGCCCTGGAGCCGGGTCCGGACGTCCTGTGCAGCCACGTTCACCACGGCCGTCCCTCCGCCTGGCGTCCACCCCGAGGTAGCGCTGGCCGCCTCCGCATCCCGGGCGGACGAGCAGGAGCCCACGGCCGGCTGCGGCTCCGACGCGGCCTTCTGTGGCTCCGACGAGGCCTTCCCCGCGCGCCGGCTCGACGGAATCCGGACCGCCATCTCAGCCCTCGCGGCCGGCTCGCCCCCCGCCGACTGTGCAGGCGGCGGATCAGGCCGGCCGCCTTGAGCCGCACCAGTTGGCGGGGTCGGCACCGGCGCCCTCTCCAGGATGATGACGTCGTCGCTTCCCCCCAGCCCTGGCTGGTCGCCGCTGGCTCCCTCTGGCGAGCGCTCCATATCCCCAGGCACCATGACGCGCAGCGGGGTGACCATCAAAACCTCCCCCGCCGCCGCCGCGGCCGCAGCCTCTGCTTGGGCCCTGGCAGCGGCATCGGCGAGTGCCTTCGCCGCCTCCTCCTCCCGTGCCACCTGGGCGGCGGCCGCCTTTCGTGCCTCTGCCTCCCGTGCCTCTCGCTCCGCCCGCGCCTCCCACGCGTTCCTTTCTGTCGCCTCCTGAAGGTCGGCACGGGGGTCCACGCGGTGGGTGGTGCTCCCAGAGCCCCTCGGCGACTCAACGACGGAGGCGGCAGCCGCCCGCTCAAGCGACAGCGGAGCTCTGATCATTGGAGAAGAAGACAAGAGTTCAGGAACCACCAGAGAAGAGAAAGAAAAAGAGTATACAAAAGAAAGTAAACTTACGCCGACACAGTCTGCGGTTGCTTCACCGTCTTGCGGAAGCGAGCTGCCTTCGCGGCCGCCTCCTCCCGCCTGGTGGCTGCCGCCCCACCCCTGGGTTTCTTCGTCCAGCTACCGAACAAACCCTGGGCAGCGTGACGCTTTTGACCTCCGCCCCGAGCAGGTGGTGCAGCGGAGGAACCCGCGCCGCGTCCAGACGCTGGCTGGCGGCGCGGGGCGACTTCGGCCTCATCATCGTCCGGCCAGTCATCGAAGGTGACTCCGAAACCGGAGCCGCCTGCTTCGCCGCCGGCTTGGCCACCGCCCGGCTCGATGTTGTCGTCCATATCGGCTGCCCCCAAGTCGGGGTCCTCCAGATCGTGTTCGGTCCGATCGGGGACGAATCGACGCTCCGCGTCTGACCCGCTGGCCAGCCAAAGAAGGGGACTCTGTCGAAAAACGAACCGACTAAGTTAGAGTCGGCCAAGAGGAACTCGGCAACAAAGCAAGGAAAAAGAAAAAGAGACAAGAAGAACATACCGTAGGCGGCGGATTGGCTCGGCTATATGGCTCCTTGCCGAACTGCCACTCTTCGGTGAGTTTGCAGTTCGCAAGGTAGTTCACCATATAGGCGACCTCCTCGCGCGGCATCTCCTTGGTGCACATTCGGCTCGGATCGAGCTGGCCGCTCATCTGACAGATCAGATGAGGCCGGCTCTGGAGCGGAAGAACCCGGCGCGTGACGAATGCGGCCAGCAGGTCGGGCCCCGTCAAGCCCTCCGACTGGGTCAGCTCTCGCACTCGGGCGACGGCGGCGGACCCGACCGGTGTCAGAGTCACGGCCCGGAAGGACCACTGGGGCCGCCTGCCCGCCGGTGGGCCGGCTACGTAAGCCGGCAGGTTGATGTAGTCGCCCCGCGGGGCGATGTTCCGCACATAGAAGTACGATTTTTGCCACTTCTTCACTGATTGCATCAGCGTGATGACGGGGAAGGGTTTGTCGGCGACCGACCTCCGCGACGCGATGAAGGCGCCAGTCTGAGCCGGCACGCCCTGCATGCGCGTGCCCAGCTTGGACTGGAAGAACTCCCCCCAGAGCTCGAGGGTGGGGAGGACGCCGACGTAGCCCTCGCACAGGGTGATGAAGGCTGATAGCAGCACCACCGCGTTTGGGGTGAGGTGGTGCGGCTGGAGCTGATAGAAATCGAGCCAGGAGCGGAAGAAGGCGCTCACTGGCAGGCCGATGCCGCGCAAGAAGTGCGAGCGGAAGACCACCCGCTCGCCCTCCCGCGGCTCCGGCGTAATTTCCCTCGCCGGCGCAAGGCGGACCTCCACCTTGTCCGCGGCCGGCAGCCGCCGAGTATTGCGGAGGAACTCGACGTGATCTTCGTGGACGTTGGAGCCGTCCCAATCCCCGCCATACTGCTCCGTGGCGGGAGGCATGGCGAAAACTAGCGTGGCGGCGGAGGAACGTGCGGTGGAAGAGCGCGGCGGCGAGGCGCTGTTGCAAGAAACGGCGAGCGAAGAAGATGGTGGAAGTAGGAGGAGCGTGCGAGGGCCTGCCGCCCTCCACCTCCCCCTACTTATAGCTTCGCGAGGCGAGGCCGAAGAGGCCGGACGTGGGGGGGAGACGTGGGATTAACTGCACCCATTCCCCCCACGCCCCGCGATTATTGCGCCCTAAAGGCGAGCCGAAACTGCCGCAAGGAGACGTGCGGGCGGTTTCGGGATACAGAGAATCCGCGCCTGGGCCCGGGCGCGGACGTGGCGGGCCCCCGCCCTGCGGCGACGTCCCGTCACGCGCGTGGGCTGGCAGGCTTTCTGGCCGAGGGAGGCCACGTGGTTCGCAGACGGCAAGTGGCCGGCCCGCGGCCCGGAGCACACGCTAGCGAGCTCCCGCCCTCCGACTCCGGAGTTTTCGACCAAGGCGGCACGCCTAACTAAAGCCGGCTCCCAGCTGCCGACTTGTCAAGATAGGAAGCTGATCGAGCTTCTCAACCCCTACTCCACCTCGAAGCCCAATCAGCTTCGGGGACTACTGTCGGAGTAAATGGCCACGGGTAGCCTAACCGACTGCCCCTGGTTCTTCTGAAAAAATTATCAGGCCTTCGGGCCTCCAAGCACTCCAAGCATTGGGCCGCCTTCCCTGGCCGGCTACCTCTGAAGCCGACTCCCGGAAGGCGACCCAGCCTCAGCAACCCTCCCCAGGACGACTACGGGGTGGCCGACTCCAAGAAGCCGGCCAAGAAGGACGCCGACTCCAAGAAGCCGGCCGAGACCACAACCACCAAAGCTACACCCACATAACGGTGACAAGACGGGGTGTGGCCACAGTGCGGCCCACTACCCCCGAGGCCCGAGGCAGGCATGGCCACAGGAGGCCGTACGGGATGACCGTCTCCTGTTCGGCTCGGCACTGTAGCCATGCCAGCCTCAACGTCATCCACGACCGACTCCTGTACGGCCCGCAGGCGCCGGGCCCCTTCCGCCAGAGAGAGGCGCGGAGGCGGCCCGGCCTCCCCCAGTCGGCCGAGGGTGTAGCCGGCCCCCAGAAGCCGGCTACCCCCTTCCTCGAAGCAGGAGCCCCATTAAGGAGACAAGACGAGGTAAGGCTACAGTGAGAGCCCCCGAGGCGGCCCACTGTAGCCACGCTTACCTCGACAAAGCCCTCGTCATCAGAGGCGAGGCTACAGTAAGCAGCCGCCGACAAGACCCTAGGCGGTGGGGCCGGCCTGTCGACCAAGAAGCCGGCAGCCGGCGGGACCCACCAGTCGGCGGGACCCAACAGCCGGCGGAGAAGCCGGCGAGCGTAGACACTGACGGCTGGGACCAGTGCCCAGCCGGATTACCATTGTACCCCCGGGGGTAGGCCTATATAAACCCCCCGGAGCACCCATGCAAAGGGTTGAGCTTCTGAAGCACAGCACACACACCATAGAGATAGAGAGAAGCAAGAGCTAGCCTTGTTCTTCTTCTCCCTTGAACCCAACAGCTCTAGGAGCAATTGTAGCTACCTTTCCTTGATCTAGTGATCATGCGGAGACCCCGCAGAGCAGGACTAGGGGTGTTATCTCCTCGGAGAGCCCCGAACCTGGGTAAGATCCGCCGGTGTGCATGTCTTCGCCTCATCCCGTTTCCAGGCACCGGCGATGTCTTATTGGCACCCACAATGATAAGCCATCCGTTGGCATATGTCGCACCAACCACCCGACAACCAAAGAAGGAGGTTTGAGCACACGGGTATGGGCACTCCCCTTGGCATGTGCCAAGCTTGGGGGAGATGCCCAGGTATCGTATCACCATCACTTTTATTACCTTTACCCATCTTAGTTCGATCCTTAGTCATTTCGTGATTTAGTTGAATAAAAGTTTAGTATGATCTATTTTCGAGTGCTTGGTTTCATGATCTATCTATCTATGCAATCGAGTGAGAGTTGTATAATAAAGTTTAGTTTGAGTTTGCTTCTTTACTCTTATGTTACAATCAAAAAAAGGGACATAATGAAAAAGATCATATGCTAATCTTATGGTAAGTAATGACATCACATAAGGAAAAGTATAAGTGGTAAAATTTATTGAAAATTGACAAACAAGCATTGGTCAATGATGCAAATCATGAAAGAATTGATAAGGGATGAGAAGATTCACGTGCAAATATACTATCTTGGACATCTTTAATGATTGTGAGCCCCCATTAAATATTTTATGCCAAATTGTTGACGTTGGGCAAGGAAGACAATGTAATGATTTATGTTTGTTCATTTTAACATAGAAGTCATATTGTCATAGATCCTTCAACATGTGGTGCTTTCCCAATATCTTTGCTAGCCAAAAAATCTACACTAAGTAGAGATACTACTTGTGCATCCAAAAACCTTAAACCCAAATTCATGTTTTAAGAGTCCACCATACCTACCTATGAATTGAGTAAGATCCTTCAAGTAAGTTGTCATCACTGCGAAAAGGCAATAAAAATTGCTCCTAAATGTTTTGATCTTTTAGTGTAAGGGAAAATAAGCATTGTACGAACTTGTGATGGCAAAGTAATAAAAGCGATGGACTGCATAATAAAGGTTGCTATCATAAGGGGCAATATAACATGACATTCTTTTGCTTTAAGAGATTGTGCATACAAAACCAAAAAGCGCATGACAACCTCTGCTTCCCTCTGCGAAGGGCCTGTCTTTTACTTTTATGTATTTACTTTTTATGGAAGAGTCAAAGTATTCTTCTCTATTCCTTTTTATATTCTCTTTTTGCAAGCACCATGTGGTGGGGAAAGATCTGGGCACATATATCCAGTTGACTATGAGCGATCATGAGTTATTATTGTTGACATCACCCTTGAGGTGAATAAGTTGGGAGGCGAAACTATAAACCCCTATCTTTCTATGTGTCCAGTTGAAACTTTTTGCTCATATGTATGCTATGAGTGTTAGAAATCATAGAAGACTAAATGATGGTTGAGTTTGTGGACTTGGCAAGAGGCTCCGATATGAGACCCTTGCTGAAATATGATGAATTGTAGTTGCAAAGTTGGCTGAGAACATAGTTTGTTAGTTTTTCATAGAGTTTATGCTCTCTACTTCGATGTTGTGATGAATTGTTACATGTTCATGAGAAGCTATATGATAGTGTTTTATGATAAAGTTTGTTGCTGTTATAATAATAAGCATGATGCTACCATGTCCGTATTTTTTTATCGACACCTCTCTCTCTCTCTAAACATGTGGACATGATTTTCGGTATGGGCTTTTGCTTGAGGATAAGCGAGGTCTAAGCTTAGAGGAGTTGATACATCCATTTTGCATCATGTTTTCCTATTGTTATTTATACTGTTTTTATGCTTTATAACACTTTATGTAGTAATGCTAATGTCTTTTCTCTTGTAATATGCAAGGTTTACACAAAG
This sequence comes from Triticum aestivum, assembly GCF_018294505.1. Taxonomy (NCBI): domain Eukaryota; kingdom Viridiplantae; phylum Streptophyta; class Magnoliopsida; order Poales; family Poaceae; genus Triticum; species Triticum aestivum. The sequence continues at coordinate 355,571,291 of NC_057796.1, read as the reverse complement.
AGGGAGAGTGCCGATAGCTGGAATTCTGGACCTGAAGAAGCTATGTCAGAGATACCTATTCTGCACATCTCCAAATGAGCTGAAATTTTACGAAGAATTATTTTTGAATATATAAAAAAAATTGGAATAAAGAACAACCGGAGGGGGTCACCCAGGTGCCCACAAGGCACCAGGGTGCGCCCTGGTGGTTAGTGGGGGCCCATGCCCACGTCCGGTGCCCATCTTCTGGTACATAAGGTCTTTTCACCTAGAAAACATAAGGAGAGGACTTTTGGGACGAAGCGCCGTCGTCTCAAGGCGGAACTTGGGCAGGAACACCAACAACCGTCTCATCTTTGGGTGGCTAATCTTCATCAACATCTTCAACAACACCATGTCATCTCAAACATTAGTTCATCTCTTGTGTTCAATCTTTGTATCGGAACCTCGGATTGGTACCTGTGGGTGACTAGTAGTGTTGATTACGCCTCGTAGTTGATGCTAGATCGTTTATTTGGTGGAAGATTATATGTTCAGATCTATTAGGCTGCTTAATATCCCTTTGATCTTGAGCATGAATATCATTTGTGAGTAGTTGCCCTTGTTTGAGGCCATAGGAGAAGTCATGTTGCAAGTAATCATGTGAATTTGATATTCGTTCGATATTTTGATGGTATGTATGTTGTTGTTTCCTTAGTGGTGTTATGTGAACGTTGGCTACATCACACTTCACCATCTTTGGGCCTATGGGAATGCATTATGGAGTAGTTATTAGACAATGGGCTGCTAGAGTGACAGAAGCTTAAACCCTAGTTTATGCGCTATTTCATAAGTGGCTAATTTGGATCCGTATGTCTAATGCTGTGGTTAGATTTTATCTTAGTACTTCTTTCCTAGTTGTGGATGCTTGCGCCGGGGTTAATCATAAGTGGGAGGCTTGTTCATGTAAGAATAGCACCCAAGCACCGGTCACCCTCATACCATATTATCAAAGTAGCGAACGTGAATCAAACCAACATGATGAAAGTGACTAGATGAAATTCCCGTGTGCCCTCAAGAACGCTTTGCTTATTATAAGAGATCGTTTTGGCTTGTCCTTTGCCACAAAAGGATTTGGCTACCTTGCTGCACTTTTGTTACCGTTACCGTTACTTGCTCGTTATAAATTATCTTGCTATTAGACTATCTGTTACCTACAATTTCAGTGCTTGCAGAAATTACCTTGCTGAAAACCGCTTGTCATTTCCTTCTGCTCCTCGTTGGGTTTGACACTATTACTTATCAAAAGGACTACGATTGATCCCCTATACTTGTGGGTCAGTAGTCAACATGCATTAAAATGATTATGATGTAGTATGATGATATGGTATCCTCCTCTGAATGTTTCAAGTGGCTTGACTTGGCACATGTTCACGCATGTAGTTGGTTCAAAACCAACATAGCCTCCATGGTATTTATGTTCATAGTGCTTATATCCTACTCATGCTAGCATTCAATGTTAATTATTTACAATGATTGATTATGACCGTTTTCGCTCTCTAGTTGGTCGCTTCTTAACCTATTTGCTAGCCTTTGCCTGTACTAAGCGGAAATACTGCTTATGCATCAAAACCTTTAAACCAAAGTTGTTCTAGATGAGTACACTAAATCTACCTATATGCGGTATTACTCTGCCGTTCCAAGTAAATTTGCATGTGCCACCTATAAATATTCAAATGAACATCTGTTTTCTGTGCCAGTACTGCTCATGGAGCGACAGGGGGCAGTTAGTATCTTCCATGGTAAGCGGGGTATTCTCATGATGTGTGTTTATTCACCCATCCTTGCATGGGAGTGGTCGGTTGTCGTGGTTTTGTCATGATAGATGTCCTCGTGAAAGGACTTAGTGGTGAGGCCATCACAACTAGGTAGTAGCTTGAACGGGGTTGATCGGAATTGAGAGACGCGGGTTTTTACCCAGGTTCGGCCCCTCATGATGGAGGTAAAAGCCTATATCATGCTTGATTTCTATTGATTATCATGGTCTCGATTACAAGGGTGCTATTTTGCTGCCTCTATCTCGAGAGCTATCAAAACATCTGTTTCGAGACCTATCAAAACATCTTTCTTGAGACTTGTCTGTATAAAACCTGTCTATCTTAATCTCTCCCTCTTGGGGTGCCCTGCCCCTCCTTATATAAGTTGAAGGGGCCGGCTTACATGTAGACTCCTAGTAGGATTAGGGTTAGTCTTACCGCGGGCTTCTTATCACAAGCGACTCACCGCGGGCTTCTTACCGCAGGCTTCTTATCGTGGGCTTCTTATCGCAGGCGACTTACCGCGGGCTCATCTTCAGGGCGGCTTATCTTCCAGGCAGCTTGTAGGATCGAAAGTATGTCTAGAGGGGGGTGGTTAGACTACTTGACCAAATAATATCTAGCCTTTTCCCAATTTTAAGTCTAGGCAGATTTTATCAACTTAGTACAAGTCAAGCAATCAACCTACCCATGCAATTCTAAGAGTATAGCAGCGGAATGTAAATCATTGCATATGAAGGTACAGGGGAGGAGTTTAGAGGGAGCAAACGCAATGTAGCCACGGAGATTTTTGGCGTGGTTCTGATAGGTGGTGCTATCGTACATCCATGTTGATGGAGACTTCAACCCACAAAGGGTAACGGCTGTGCGAGTCCACGGAGGGCTCCACCCACGAACGGTCCACGAAGAAGCAACCTTGTCTATCCCACCATGGCCATCGCCCACGAAGGACTTGCCTCACTAGGGTAGATCTTCACGAAGTAGGCGATCTCCTTGCCCGTACAAACTCCTTGGTTCAACTTCACAATATTGACAGAGGCTCCCAAGTGACACCTAACCAATCTAGCAGACACCACTCTCCAAAAGGTAATATATGGTGTGTTGATGATGAACTCCTTGCTCTTGTGCTTCAAATGATAGTCTCCCCAACACTCAACTCTCTCTCTCATAGATTTGGATATGATGGAAAGATGATTTGAGTGGAAAGCAACTTGGGGAAGGCCGGAGATCAAGATTCTTATGGTTGGATTGGAATGTCTTGGTCTCAACACATGAGTAGGTGGTTCTCTCTCAGAAAATAAATGCTAGAAGTGTAGGCAGGTTCTGATGGCTCTCTCCACGAATGGAGGAAGGGTGGAGGGGTATATATAGCCTCCACACAAAATCTAACCGTTACACACAATTTACCAAACTCGGTGGGACCAAATAGAGAAACTCGGTCAGACCAATTCAGTTCAAAATGTGAACGTTAGGCTTTTCGGTGGGACCGACATGATCAACTTTGTGGGACCGATGTGCTAGCGTTAGGGCATAACTTGATCTCAGTGAAACCGATCACATGAACTTGGTGAGACCGATTTAAGTAATAGGCAAACAGAGAGTTGGTCAGGCAAACTCAGTGGGACCAGTCGTTCAGTTCGGTGAGACCGAAATGTTACGAAAAGGAAATAGAGAGTTTGCATTACGAACTTGGTGGGACCGAGCACTCATTTCGGTTAGACCGAAACGTTACAAAGGGAAATAGAGAGTTTGCAATCCTGTAGAGATCCGACCTCAAACGGTCAAATCTCTGTGTATAAGTGTCATCCCTGGATCGGTAATGCTGACACACATAGTACTTGAAGGACTTATAATAGAGTGCAATCACACACTTATTACATCGAATGTATCTTAAGGCCATCTAAATAAGATAACAGTGGAAGACTTGGAAGATAAAGTGAGTCCATCAACTCCAACGGCATAGCTGAGTGCACGATAATGACCTAGCGCACCTTACTCTTCGTCTGTAAAGTCTGCAACATGATATGTTGCAGCCCGAAACGGGTCAGCACATGGAATATGCTGGCAATATAACACAGTAGAGCAAATGAACAAGTAAATGCTATCACTACTTGCATATATGGTGGTGGAGGCTCTACGATTATACTGTTTTGCGAAAAGCCAATTTTTTCCAACAACAAAGGAATATATTTTATTGAACTATCATGGTGGTTGATAAAACATTGAGAATGGTAACCCCATCTCAATCCCAATTAAGCAGTAATTACCAACCGAGCAAATTTATTTAGAGTGATGAGATCAACATGATAATCCGAGAACCAGATACTCAAGATGCCCATAACCGAGGACACGGCTAAGCACGATTAGTTTGTACACCTGCAGAGGTTTGTGCACTTTTCCCCACAAGACTCGATCTCCTCCGTTGGACTTCTCGCACTACATGGTGTTTGAGAAACGGATGACCAAGACACAGTCTTTAAGAAACATTAACTCTTTACTCTAGGTAGACAGTTACACCTACTTTCCCCTACATCTGCTAGCCTACCACTGAAAGAGGTCATGCAACAAACTCAACTATGTTCAGGTTGATTAACCAGAAAGAGGGGCTCGAGATGAAGATTTTGGCGTTGGTTTCACTGGATTTGGACGAATGGTTAAAAAGTTGCGAGGGTTTGAAGATTAGGGGCTAATCTACGATAAAAATAATCGCGGATAGGTCCCTGGCCAAAAACAAAACAGAAAAAGAAAAATCTAACGGATGAATGTCCGCTAATAGAGGCTAACGAACGAATTCGTTCGTTAAAATGAACGAACGGTCGGAAACAGAACTAAACCGAGAAAAACCGAACCGATCTAATAATAAAAAAACTAATCTAGGGTTTAAAAAAACTGAACGGTTATACCTAAACCGAAAAAAAAGTCCGGCGGCGAGATTTGGAGGGCGGCGGCGCATTCCGGCGAGGCGGGGCGGCGTGCGGCGGCGTGGACGACAGCAGCTAGCGGCGGCGGCAGCAGCAGTGGCGGCGGCGGGCGCGGCGGCGTGGGCGGTGGCGACTAGCGGCAGTGGGGTGTGGCGCCGGGCGGCGGAGGTGGTGCGGTGCGGGATGAGCAGACGGGCAGCGGCGGCGGGTATTTAAAGGGGAGGGGGGCGAGGGCGGCTTGCGGGAGGCGGCGACGCGGGCAGCTCAGAGCCAGACTTCGGCGGAGTCCGTCGCGAGCACGGCGGGGAAGGCGGCGCGCAGCGAGCCGGCAGGGCCTTCGGCCCAGTTCGGTCCGGGAACATTTTTTTTTAAATAAATTCCGCCGAAAGGAAAAATCCTAAATAAATAAAAAATTCTAAAAAAATGCCAAAAACAATTTTCACCGCCTAAATAAAATATTTAAAACAAAGCGAACATTTTCTTGGCCTAAAAATGCAATTTTTTTAAATGCATATTTTTTTAATTCAAATAAAATAGCAATAAAATCCAAATAAATTTATTTATTTGATTTTAATATTTTTACTCCAATATTTCTTTTATTTTCGGAGAAGTCATATTATCTCCTCTCATTTATTTTTATATTGGAAATATTTAGGGAGAAAATAATTAAAACCAAATTGATCCTCTTTTCCAAATTTGAGAAAATTCAAATATGAAAATAATGAAATCCCCAACTCTCTCCATGGGTCCTTGAGTTGCTTAGAATTTCTAGGATCAGAAACGAAATGCAGATAAAATATGATATGCATATGATGACCTATGTATAACATTCCAAATTGAAATTTTGGGATGTTAGAAACCTACCCCCCTTAGGATGAATCTCGTCCTCGAGATTCGGGTTGGCTAGAAAATAGGTGTGGGTGGGCTTTCCGTAGGTCTTCCTCTCGCTCCCAGGTGGCTTCATCCCCGGTATGGTCGCTCCACTGAACTTTGCAAAACTTGATAACCTTCCTGCGGGTAACTTGGTTGGCAAACTCGAGAATCTTGACAGGTTTCTCCTCGTAGGTTAAATCACTATCCAACTGAATTGCTTCCAGGGGCACTGTATCTCTCAGAGGGATATCGGCCATCTCAGCATGGCACTTCTTCAACTAAGAAACGTGAAACACATCATGGACTCATGACTGTCCCTCGGGTAACTCCAACTTGTAGGCCACCTCTCCCATACGCTCCAAAACTCGGTATGGTCCTACAAATCTCGGGGCTAACTTTCCCTTAAGCCCAAAGCATTTAACACCTCGCAGAGGTGACACACGAAGATATGCTCTGTCTCCGATTTCATAGACTAACTCTTCTGTGTGTTCCTTGCGCTTTGAGTCTGCATAACTCTTCTGTCTGGACTGAGCTACCTTCAGTCTATCTCGAATCAACTTAACCTTCTCTTTGGACTCTTTGATCAAATCTGGTCCAAACAGCTGACGGTCTCCAACTTCATCCCACATCAACGGTGTCCTGCACCTCCTTCCATACAAAGCTTCTAAAGGGGCCACCTTAAAACTGGCTTGATAACTGTTGTTGTATGAGAACTCCGCGTAGGGAAAACTATCATCCCAACTAGATCCATAATCTAGCGCACAAGCTCTCAACATGTCCTCCAGAATCTGATTGACTCTCTCGGTGTGTCCATCTGTCTACGGATGAAAAGTTGTACTGAACTCTAGCCTGGTACCCAAAGTCTGGTGCAACTGGTGCCAAAACTTCGAGGTAAACTGCGTTCCTCTATCTGATACGATGGTCCTTGGAACTCCATGCAGACATACGATCCTGGTCATATATATCTTGGCCAACTTCACACTCGTATAGGTGGTTTTCACTGGGATAAAAGTGAGCTACTTTGGTCAAACGATCCACTACTACCCAGATAGAATCATATCCCGATCGGGTCCTGGGTAATCCGGTGATGAAATCCATGCCAAGCTTATCCCACTTCTATTCGGGTATCGGCATAGACTGCAGTAATCCTGCTGGCTTCTAATGTTCGGCCTTCACTCTCTGACATACATCACATACGGCTACATACTCGGCAATATCCTTCTTCATTCCTGTCCACCAGAAACGCTCCTTCAAATCCAAATACATCTTGGTGTTACCGGGGTGTATTGAGTATGGCGATTCATGAGCTTCCTGAAGTATCAACTTCCTGATCTCTGCATTATTGGGTACATAAACACGGTCCTCAAACCACAAGGTGTCGTCCTCATCCTCATGAAAACCTTTGGATTTTCCTTTGCTCATCTTCTCCTTTATCTCAGCAATTTCCTTATCATCCTTCTGAGCTTCTCGAATCTTTCCCAATAATGTTGAATGAACTTCCAATGCTGCAACAAAACCTCTAGGGACTATCTCCAGACGTAGTTCCCTGAGATCTTCGGCTAACTCCTTTGGTAATCCTCCGCTTACGAGGGTATTGGCATAACTCTTTCGGCTCAAAGCGTCTGCTACGACATTGGCCTTGCCTGGATGATAGTGCAACTTCATATCATAATCCTTTATAAGCTCCAACCATCTCCTTTGCCTGAGATTCAGCTCCTTCTGAGTGAAAATGTACTTCAAACTCTTATGATCCGTGTACACATCACAACGGTTTCCAATAAGACAATGTCTCCAGGTGTTGAGCGCACGGACTATAGCTGCTAACTCCAAATCATGCGTGGCATAATTCAACTCATGCGGTCGAAGCTTTCGTGAGGCATATGAAACAACTCTTCCGTCCTGCATAAGTACACCTCCAAGTCCTAAGCGAGAAGCGTCGCAATACATTTGGAAATCCTTGCGTATATCCGGCAGAATCAGCACTGGGGCTATAACTAATCATTTCTTTAGCTCCTGAAAACTTGCCTCATATTAATCTGTCCATTTGAACTTGATGTTCTTCTTCAATAACTCCATCATGGGCTTCGCAATCTTGGAAAAATTCTCAATGAATCTCCGATAATATCCCGCGAGTCCCAGAAAACTGCGGATCTCTCCTACTGAGGTGGGTGCCAACTAGTCAGTGACAGACTGAACCTTGGTAGGATCTACTGCTATACCTTCTCCTGATATAACATGGCCAAGAAATCCAACTTCCTTCAGCCAAAACTCACACTTGCTGAACTTGGCATACAAGTGATGTTCCCTGAGCTTCTCAAGAACTAAACACAAATGCTCCTTGTGCTCCTCTTCATTCTTCGAGTACACCAAGATATCATTAATGAACACCACAACAAACCTATACAAGAACTCCATGAACACCATATTCATCATACCCATGAAATAGGCAGGGGCATTAGTCAATCCTAATGACATAACCGTGTACTCATATAGCCCATACCTTGTGGTGAAGGCTGTCTTGGGTATATCATGTTCTCGGATCTTCAGCTGGTGGTATCCTGGTCGTAGATCGATCTTGGAGAATACCTTAGGTCCTTGCAGCTGGTCAAACAAATCATTGATCATCGGCAGTGGGTACTTGTTCTTGATCGTCACTTCACTCAATGCACGATAATCAACAACCATTCTCAACGATCCATCCTTCTTCTCAACCAAGAGCACTGGGGCTCCCCACGGTGATGAACTTTGCCGAATGTAACCTTTCTCCAATAACTCCTTAATATGCTTCTTAATCTCCTCCAGATCATTTGTGGGCATCCGGTATTGTCTCCTGGATATCGGTCTGCTGCTTGGCAACACTCTATCAAAAACTCAATGTCTCGATCTGGCGGCATGCCTGGTAGCTCCTCTGGAAATACATCCGGGTAATCCTTCACTACGGGCATTTCCTCCTGAACAACTCCTCAAAGGGAATTTACTTGGGTCCTCCCAGGTGCATGTCTGGATACATACGTAATCCCTTTTTCCCTCCGGGGTGGAGAGCAGAATTGACTTACTAGCGCAATTGATGTTTCCTCCATACATCGATAGCCAATCCATGCCTAGTATCACATCCAATCCTTGCGACTCCAGAATTATTAAGTCTGAGGGGAACATGTGCCTACCTATGGTCAATGGCATCTGAAAACATCCTTGGCCTGCCATATACTCCGCTCCTGGTGAGCTTAATAACATAGGTGTCCTAAGAACTTCAGTGGGCAACTTATACTTATCCACAAATCCCCTTGAAATGTATGAATGCGATGCACCAGTATCAAAAAGAACAATTGCAGTAAATGACTTAACTAAAAACTTACCGATAACTGCATCTGGCTGCTCTTCAACCTCCTCCACGTTCACGTGGTTCACTTGTCCCCTGTTAAAAGGGTTGGGCTTCTTCCCAAAGCTTCCATTGCCATTTCCATTCTTTGCTTCAGGACACTCATTGGCATAATGTCCAGTCTTCCCACAATTGTAACAAGTAATGTGACTTTGGTCCTTCTTGGCGGGTGTGGCTGGGTTAGAGCGGTTCTGATTGCTACCTGCTCCATTCCCATTCCCATTCTAGGAGCCACTATGGTTATGCGAACTTCCTCCATTGTGGTTCTGGCCTCCATGGTTATGGGTATATCCTCCCGAGTTCGGGGTAAAATGAGGCTTCTGCTGAGCTCCTGAATTGTACTTCCCTTGTCCATACTTCCTCCTGCGGGTCTCTATCTGTTGCTGCTTCCCTTCAATCATAAGATCCTTGTCTACCAACTCCTGGTAGTTAGCGAATGTCGCTACCATCAACTGCATACTCATCTCATTATTCAACCCTTCCATAAAGTTCTCCTGCTTCGCGACATCGGTGGCCACATCATCCGGGGCATAGCGAGCTAACTTACTGAACTCATCCACGTACTGCCCCACAGTACGATTTCCCTGGCGTAAGTTGCGAAACTCACGCTTCTTCATGCTCATAGCTCCAGTTGAGACATGTGGTATGCGGAATGCTTGCTGAAACTGCTCCCAAGTGACATTGGCTATGGGGAAAGTGGCTGTGTAATTCTCCCACCATGAGGCTGCGGGTCCATCCAATTGATGTGTAGCAAAACGCACTTTCTCTGCATCCGTGCAACCTGCGGTGGTCAACTCCCTTCCAATCCTGCGTAGCCAGCCATCAGCAACTATCGGCTCGGTGCTACTGGAAAACACCAGCGGCTCCAACCTAAAAAAATGGGCTAAGTTGTCAACTGGAGGTGGTGGCGGTGGGTTGTTGTTGTTGCCTTGGTTCTGGACTAGTAGTTGCATCAAGGCATTCTGCTGTTGGAACAACTGAGTGAGCTCCGGTGGGAAGACAAATCCGGGGTCACGTCTTGGAGGCATCTGGTAGGTTTTAGAGGGGAGAGATTAGAATAGAGTGAGGTCTAGTGAGTAAGCACTACCCATATGAACATGAGCCAAACACATTCATATCACACCAATCAATTCAAACAAGGGCATACAATCGATCTAACTATCATTACACAAGTGCTCAGACTACTACTATATACATGGGGGAATACTAATAATAATATGGTGGTCTACTAGAAATTTTGATCGGTGGAAGACTCCATGATATCCGCTCCAGCTTCGTCTTCATAATCATCATCACTACTGTCGGGGTCGGAGTCGGTGTCGCCGATTATGATGTAGTCCTTGGGATGGTCGTCATCTCCTCCTAGCGCGGGGTCTCCCATGAATACTTGATAACCCACAAGTATAGGGGATCGCAACAGTTTTCGAGGGTAGAGTATTCAACCCAAATTTATTGATTTGACACAAGGGGAGCCAAAGAATATTCTCCAGTATTAGCAGTTGAGTTGTCAATTCAACCACACCTGGATAACTTAGTATCTGCAGCAAAGTATTTAGTAGCAAACTAGTATGGAAGTAACGGTAACGGTAGCAAAAGTAATATTTTTTGGTTTTGTAGTGATTATAACAGTAGCAACGGAAAAGTAAATAAGCGGAGAACAATATGTGAGAAGCTCGTAGGCATTGGATCGGTGATGGAGAATTATGCCGGATGTGGTTCATCATATAACAATCATATCATAGGGTGACACAGAACTAGCTCCAATTCATCAGTGTAATGTAGGCATGTATTCTGAATATAGTCATACGTGCTTATGGAAAAGAACTTGCATGACATCTTTTGTCCTACCCTCCCGTAGCAGCGGGGTCCTAGCGGAAACTAAGGGATATTAAGGCCTCCTTTTAATAGAGTACCAGACCAGAGCATTAACACATAGTGAATACATGAACTCCTCAAACTATGGTCATCACCGGGAGTGGTTCCGATTATTGTCACTTTGGGGTTACCGGATCATAACACATAGTAGGTGACTATAGACTTGCAAGATAGGATCAAGAACTCACATATATTCATGAAAACATAATAGGTTCAGATCTGAAATCATGGCACTCGGGCCCTAGTGACAAGCATTAAGCATAGCAAAGTCATAGCAACATCAATCTCAGAACATAGTGGATACTAGGGATCCAACCCTAACAAAACTAACTCAATTACATGATAAATCTCATCCAACCCATCACCATCCAGCAAGCCTACAATGGAATTACTCACGCACGGCGGTGAGCATCATGAAATTGGTGATGGAGGATGGTTGATGATGACGATGGCGACGGATTCCCCTCTCCGGAGCCCCGAACGGACTCCAGATCAGCCCTCCCGAGAGAGTTTAGGGCTTGGCGGCAGCTCCGTACCATAAAACGCGATGAATCTTTGTGTCTGAATTTTTTCTCCCCGAACACGAATATATGGAGTTGGAGTTGAGGTCGATGGAGCTCCAGGGGGCCCACGAGGCAGGGGGGCGCGCCCCCCACCCTTGTGGAAAGGGTGTGGGCCCCCTGGCCTTGATTCTTTCGCCAGTATTTTTCATTATTTCCAAAAATAATCTCCGTGAAGTTTCAAGTCATTCCGAGAACTTTTGTTTCTGCACAAAGATAACACCATGGCAATTTTGCTGAAAACAGCGTCAGTCTGGGTTAGTTCCATTCAAATCATGCAAGTTAGAGTTCAAAACAAGGGCAAAAGTGTTTGGAAAAGTAGATACGACGGAGATGTATCAACTCCCCCAAGCTTAAACCTTTGCTTGTCCTCAAGCAATTCAGTTGATAAACTGAAAGTGATAAAGAAAAACTTTTACAAACTCGGTTTGCTCTTGTTGTTGTAAATATGTAAAGCCAGCATTCAAGTTTTCAGCAAAGATTATGAACTAACCATATTCACAATAACACATAGGTCTCTTGTTTACTCATATCAATGGCATAATCAACTACCGAGCAATAATAATAAACCTCGCATGACAACACTTTCTCAAAACAATCATAATATGATATAACAAGATGGTATCTCGCTAGCCCTTTCTAAGACCGCAAAACATAAATGCAGAGCACCTTTAAAGATCAAGGACTGACTAAACATTGTAATTCATGGTAAAAGAGATCCAGTCATAGTCATACCCAATATAAATTAACAGTAATGGATGCAAATGACAGCGGTGCTCTCCAGCTGGTGCTTTCTAATAAGAGGGTGATGACTCAACATAAAAGTAAATAGATAGGCCCTTCGCAGAGGGAAGCAGGGATTTGTAGAGGTGCGAGACCTTGATTTTGAAATAGAGATAAATAATATTTTGAGCGTCATACTTTCATTATCAACATAACAACCAAGAGATGGCGATATCTTCCATGCTACACACATTATAGGCGGTTCCCAAACAGAATGGTAAAGTTTATACTCCCCCTCCACCAACAAGCATTAATCCATGGCTTGCTCGAAACAACGAGTGCCTCCAACTAACAACAGTCCCGGGGGAGTTTTGTTTGCATTTATTTTGATTTGATTTGCATAAAGCATGGGACCGGGCATCCCGGTGACCAGCCATTTTCTCGTGAGTGAGGAGCGGAGTCCACTCCTCTTGAGAATAACCCGCCTAGCATGGAAGATACAGATAGCCCTAGTTGATACATGAGCTATTCGAGCATGCAAAACAGAATTTCATTTGAAGGTTTAGAGTTTGGCACATACAAATTTACTTGGAACGGCAGGTAGATACCGCATATAGGAAGGTATAGTGGACTCATATGGAATAACTTCGGGATTTAAGGGATTGGATGCACAAGCAGTATTCCCGCTTAGTACAAGTGAAGGCTAGAAAAAGACTGGGAAGCGACCAACTAGAGAGCGACAATAGTCATGAACATGCATTAAAATTAATAAACATTGAGTGCAAGCATGAGTAGGATATAATCCACCATGAAAATAAATATCGTGAAGGCTATGTTGATTTGTTTCAACTACATGCGTGAACATGTGCCAAGTCAAGTCACTTGAATCATTCAAAGGAGGATACCACCCTATCATACCACATCACAACCATTTTAATAGCATGTTGGCACGCAAGGTAAACCATTATAAACTACTAGATAATTAAGCATCGCATAAGCAACTATAATATCTAATTGTCATTGCAAACATGTTTATTCATAATAGGCTGAATCCGGAACGATGAACTAATCATATTTACAAAAACAAGAGAGGTCGAGTTCATACCAGCTTCTCCCATCTCAATCAGTCCATCATATATCGTCATAATTGCCTTTCACTTGCACGACCGAACGATGTGAATAATAATAATAGTGCACGTGCATTGGACTAAGCTGGAATCTGCAAGCATTCAATACAAAGGAGAATACAAGGCAATATGGGCTCTTGGTTAAATCAACAATAATGCATATAGGAGCCACTACAACATTTTCATTGTGGTCTTCTCCTATCGACCCCCAAAGAAAAGAAAAGAAATAAAACTATTTACACGGGAAAGCTTCCAACAAGCAAAAGAAGAACAGGAAATATTTTTGGGTTTTCTTTTAATTACTACTACTACAAGCAAGAAAGTAAACTAGCTAAACGCTACATTTAATTTATTCTGTTTTTTCTTAAGGTTTTTCAAACACACAAGAAGAAAACAAGAAAAAGAAAATAAACTAGCATGGATATTACAATGAAAAAGTATGAGCACCGACAACTAGCAATGAGTGTGCGAACATAAATGTAATGTCGGTGAGAAATACGTACTCCCCCAAGCTTAGGCTTTTGGCCTAAGTTGGTCTATTGCCACGGCTGGCCTGGCGGGTATCCAAAGCTGTAGCTGGGGTCGTACTGAGAAGAAGCCTCGGATTGCCACTGGTTGGCAATCACCTCCGGATCCCACTGGTAATCAGACTATCATGGAGGATCAAATAGTGGTTCCGGCTCTGGCTCTATACCTGATGTAGGGTTCCGGTAGGCGTGGATGGCCGCCAGCGTAACAAGATACTGGCCTGCAGATAAATCAAACAAGGAAGGAGTAGGCAAGGTAATAATCTGAGGGTGATTTTTATCAAATAACAGTTTGTATTTAAGCACCCTTTCCCTATTCTTAACAATAAAATAATGCACTACCATACTCTTATAGTGTAGAAAAACAGTAGGCAGCAATTTTTCTTCTTTCTCATAGTGCCTAATAGGTATGTTATAGTATGCAGCGAGGCGCGAGGCGAAGATGCCTCCCAAGAAGGGGCCCTTAGTACGGTTAAGATTAAAGCGCTTTGCAACAATAGCGCCCATACTAAATGTGTCATCACGAAACAAGGGATGGCACAAAATAATAATATCAGGTACACTTAGGTTTCCACAGTTTCCGCGACCAATTAAGCACCTACTAGCAAATATAGCAAAGTAATGTAGAACAGGAAAGTGTATGCTAGTGATTTGTGCGTCGGACACCTTCCTCGCTTCCCCTACAGCAATTGTATCAATAAACCCCTCCACATCGTTACGATGTGGTTCCTCTATGAAACCCGGAAAAGGTAACTTGCAAACCTCACAGAATTCGCGAAGGGTCATCTCCTTATACTCATCATATAAATAAAAATCCACCGTAGGTGGTGACCTCCTAGAATGGAAATGAAAATTTTGCACAAAGGTATTGGTGAGTAAGAGATACTGTTCGCGTTGGTCGCGGAGGAAGTCAGTGAGGCCTGCATTCTCAGCCAATTCATAAAAATCATCATAAATCCCGGCTGCTCTCAAGAAATCATCACAAGGCCATTCACACGGCCGAACCTCCGCGGTGCGAGGCATATTATATTTGGGCCTCTCTTCTTCACTTTGCTTATCCTTCGAGCTTCGGCTCGACGAGCCCCTCAAAAATCTCTTCATCATTTTCTGAAAATTTCTGAAATTTTTAGTAACTTCAAATAAAAGTGAACCAAGCTCAACAAAATTGATAGCAACTACACCCACAAGTGCCTAGAGACTATATCATGCATTAGAACTACTTGGAACCATATAAATTTGACATGCAAGCTCAAGAACATGGTCACCTAGGCAGCACAAATTTGAAATGAATAGGGCACTAAAACAAAAACTAATTGGACCATTGGAGGAGTCACATACCAAGGAACAATCCCCCAAAGTAGTTTTGTGAGAGGTGCTTTGAGCAAGGAGATCGAAAATTGCAGCAAAATGAGCTGACCTCGTGCTTGAGCTGGTTGGTGATATTTTTGGGAGGAAGAAGGAGTGTGTGGTGGCTGGAATAAGTGGAGGGGAGCCACCGTGAGCCCATGAGGCAGGGGGGCATGCCCAGGGGGAGTGGGCGCGTCCTGGACCCTCGTGGCCAGGTGCTTGCTCCCCCTGATGTGTTCTCAGTGCCAGATATTCTCAAATATTCTAGAAAAAAATCATATTTCATTTTCGGGGTATTTGGAGAACTTTTATTTTCGGGTTTTTTATTGCACGGATAATTCAGAAAACTGATAGAAAATACTATTTTTACTTTATTTCATCTAAATAATAGAAAATAAAAGGAGGGTATAGAAGGTTGTGTTTTCTAACTTCATCCATCTCATGCTCATCAAAAGGAATCCACTAACAAGGTTGATCAGGTCTTGTTAACAAACTCATTCCGAATTGCATGAAACCAGAGAAGTTTCGAATAACACTATGTTACCTCAACGGGGATATGCACATCCCCAATAATAAGAATAACATATTTATTCTTGACAGTAGGTAGAGGAAATTCAAAACCTCCAAAAATAATCGATGGAAATTTTCCAATAGAATTGATACTGTGGACTTGAGGTTGTTTCCTCGGAAAGTGTACCGTATGCTCATTACCATTAACATGAAAAGTGACATTGCCTTTGTTGCAATCAATAACAGCCCCTGCAGTATTCAAAAAGGTCTTCCAAGAATAATAGACATACTATCGTCCTCGGGAATATCACGAATAACAAAGTCCGTTAAAATAGTAACATTTGCAACCACAACAGGCACATCCTCACAAATGCCGACAGGTATAGCAGTTGATTTATCAGCCATTTGCAAGGATATTTCAGTAGGTGCCAACTTATTCAAATCAAGTCTACGATATAAAGAGAGAGGCGTAACACTAACACCGGCTCCAAATCACATAAAGCAGTTCTAACATAATTTCTTTTAATGGAGCATGTTATAGTGGGTACTCCTGGATCTCCAAGTTTCTTTGGTATTCCACCCTTAAATGTATAATTAGCAAGAATGGTGGAAATTTCAGCTTCCGGTATCTTTCTTTTATTAGTAACAATTTCTTTCATGTACTTAGCATAAGGATTCATTTTGATCATATCAGTCAAACGCATACGCAAGAAGATAGGTCTAATCATTTCAGCAAAGCGCTCAAAATCCTCATCATCCTATTTCTTGGATGGTATAGGAGGAAAGGGCATGGGTTTCTGAACCCAAGGCTCCCTTTCTTTACCGTGTTTCCTAGCAACAAAGTCTCTCTTATCATAACGTTGATTCTTTCATTGTGGGTTATCAAGATCAATAGCAGGTTCAGTTTCTACATGATTATCATTGGTAGGTTGAGCATCAACATGAACATCATCATTAACATTATCACTAGGTTCATGTTCATTACCGGATTGTGTTTCGGCATCAGAAATAGAAATATCTTTTGGATTCTCTGGTGTGTCTACAACAGGTTCACTAAGAAGCATGCAAAGTCCTATCATTTTTCTTTTTCTTCTTTTTAGAAGGACTAGGTGCATCAATATTATTTCTCTGAGAATCCTGCTGAATTCTCTTAGGACGGCCTTTAGGATACGAAGGTTCCTGAGTCATTTTACCAGTTCTAGCAGCCACTCTAACAGCAAAATCATTATTCTTACTATTCAATTCATTGAACAAATCATTCTGAGCCTTAAGTACTTGTTCTACTTGAGTGGTAACCATAGAACCATGTTTACTAATGAGTTTAAGTTCACCTTTAACTCTAGACATATAATCACCCAAGTGTTCAATCATATAAGCATTGTGTTTTAATTGTCTACCAACATAAGCATTGAAGTTTTCTTGTTTGACAATAAAATTATCAAACTCATCTAAGCATCGGCTAGCAGACTTATAACGAGGAATATCACCTTCATCAAATCTATAGAGAGAATTTACCTTTACTACCTGTGTCGGGTTATCAAGACCATGTGTTTCTTCAATAGGTGATGGATTAAAATCATGTATTTCTTCAACAGGCGGTAAATTAAGACCATGTATTTCTTCAACAGGAGGTAAATTCTTAACATCTTCAGCTTTTATACCTTTCATTTCATAGATTTCTTTGCCTCTTGCATATCTTCAGGACTGAGAAATAGAACACCCCTTTTCTTCGGAGTTGGCTTAGGAGTTAGTTCAGGAAATGTCCAATTATTTTCATTGGTCAACGTATTATTCAATAGAATTCCAGCTTCATCTGGTGTTCTTTCCCTGAAAACACAACCAGCACAACTATCTAGGTGGTCTCTGGAAGCATCGGTTAGTCCATTATAAAAGATATCAAGTATTTCATTTTTCTTAAGAGGATGATCAGGAAAAGCATTAAGTAATTGGAGAAGCCTCCCCCAAGCTTGTGGGAGACTCTCTTCTTCAATTTGCACAAAATTATATATTTCCCTTAAAGCAGCTTGTTTCTTATGAGCAGGGAAATATTTAGCAGAGAAGTAATAAATCATATCCTGGGGACTACACACACAACCAGGATCAAGAGAATTAAACCATATCTTAGCATCACCCTTTTATGAGACGGAAATATTTTAAGGACATAATAGTAGGGAGTTTTCTCATCATTAGTGAACAGGGTAGCTATATCATTTAATTTAGTGAGATGTGCCACAAGAGTTTCAGATTCATAGCCATAGAAAGGATCAGATTCAACCAAATTAATTATATCAGGGTCGACAAAGAATTCATAATACTTATCAGTAACAAAGATAGGTGAAGTAGCATAAGTAGGATCATATTTCATTCTAGCATTCAGAGTTTTTTGTTCTAGCTTAGCTAATAATTTCTTAAGATCACTTCTATCATTGCAAGCAAGAAAGTCTCTAGCAGTTTCTTCATCCATAACATAGCCCTCAGGCACAACAGGCAATTCATATCTAGGGGGAGAATCTTCATCATCACTTTCATCAATATTATTAGTTTCAATAATTTCATTCTCTCTAGCCCTAGCAAGTTGTTCATCAAGAAATTCACCAAGTGGTACAGTAGTATCAAGCATAGAAGTAGTTTCATCATAATTATCATGCATAGTAGAAGAGGCATCATCAATAACATGCGAAATATCAGAATTAATAGCAGAAGCAGGTTTAGGTGTCGCAAGCTTACTCAAAACAGAAGGCGAATCAAGTGCGGAGCTAGATGACAGTTCCTTACCTCCCCTCGTAGCTGAGGGATAAATTTTTGTTTTTGCGTCTTTCAAGTTCTTCATAGTGACCAGCAGATATAAATCCCAAGTAACTCAAAGAATGGAGCTATGCTCCCCGGCAACGGTGCTAGAAAATAGTCTTGATAACCCACGAGTATAGGGGATCGCATAAGTTTTCGAGGGTAGAGTATTCAACCCAAATTTATTGATTCGACACAAGGGGAGCCAAAGAATATTCTCAAGTGTTAGCAATTGAGTTGTCAATTCAACCACACCTAGATAACTTAGTATCTGTAGCAAAGTATTTAGTAGCAAAGTAGTATGGAAGTAACGGTAACGGTAGCAAAAGTAATATTTTTGGGTTTTGTAGTGATTATAACAGTAGCAACGGAAAAGTAAATAAGCGGAGAACAATATGTGAGAAGCTCGCAGGCATTGGATCGGTGATGGAGAATTATGCCGAATGTGGTTCATCATGTAACAATCATATCATAGGGTGACACAGAACTAGCTCCAATTCATAAATGTAATGTAGGCATGTATTCCGAATATAGTCATACGTGCTTATGGAAAAGAACTTGCATGACATCTTTTGTCCTACCCTCCCGTGGCAGCGGGGTCCTAGCGGAAACTAAGGGATATTAAGGCCTCCTTTTAATAGAGTACCGGACCAAAGCATTAACACATAGTGAATACATGAACTCCTCAAACTACGGTCATCAGAGGGAGTGGTCCCGATTATTGTCACTTCGGGGTTGCTGGATCATAACACATAGTAGGTGACTATAGACTTGCAAGATAGGATCAAGAACTCACATATATTCATGAAAACATAATAGGTTCAGATCTGAAATCATGGCACTCGGGCCCTAGTGACAAGCATTAAGCATAGCAAAGTCATAGCAACATCAATCTCAGAACATAGTGGATACTAGGGATCAAACCCTAACAAAACTAACTCGATTACATGATAAATCTCATCCAACCCATCACCGTGCAGCAAGCCTACGATGGAATTACTCACGAACGGTGGTGAGCATCATGAAATTGGTGATGGAGGATGGTTGATGATGATGATGGCGACGGATTCCCCTGTCCGAAGCCCCGAACGGACTCCAGATCAGCCCTCCCGAGAGAGTTTAGGGCTTGGCGGTGGCTCCGTATTGTAAAACACGATGAATCTTTCTCTCTGATTTTTTTCTCCCCGAACACGAATATATGGAGTTGGATTTGAGGTCGGTGGAGCTCCAGGGGGCCCACAAGGCAGGGGCGCGCCCCCCACCCTCGTGGAAAGGGTGTGGGCCCCCTGGCCTTGATTCTTTCGCCATTATTTTTCATTATTCCCAAAAATAATCTCCGTGAAGTTTCAGGTCATTCCGAGAACTTTTGTTTCTGCACAAAGATAACATCATGGCAATTCTGCTGAAAACAGCGTCAGTCCGGGTTAGTTCCATTCAAATCATGCAAGTTAGAGTCCAAAACAAGGGCAAAAGTATTTGGAAAAGTAGATACGACGGAGACGTATCAATACTCCTAGCTTCCTTGTCAGGTCGTCATTCTTCTCCACTAGTATTGCGATTTACTCCACGTATCCATCGCGTGTAGACTTGAGTTCCTCTTCTAGCTCCGTGTTCCTGGTCATCACCTTCTTCAAAACTATCATGCTGCGCACATCTGGTTCTCCTGTCGACGAATGTGTTGGTTTAACTCATGGATGAAAGCTGCAATGGACCTGTCCCTCCTGGTGCTGATCATCTCCCATTGCTCATCTCGGCGCCCACATATCTGGTAGAAGGTGTCCTTAAGATCCTTGTGATAAACTTCGCCGATGCGTCCCATGGTGATGTGGGCTGCCATGCTCTTACCTAGACTCCAGGTTGGTGCATCAAAGGAAAACTCTATGGGCTCAGTAACTGGCGTGAATGTCCTTCCTGGAACTTGAACTCGAATCATCCAATGCTCCTCTTCTGGTAAAGTGGCGGTGTAGGTCCCGGTGAAGCTTGGTATTCCGATGTTCAGGTACCTAGTGACTTCCTTCAAGTGTCTCCCAAAAGGTGTGTCTTCATCCGGTTGTGCAAACTTGTTCCTTGAGTCCGCCATCCTATAGAGTAGAAAATGCAGAGGAGTCAGAAATGGGTAGAGAAGAGTGACCTATGGCTTTTCTTGGTGGTCATGTCCTACAATCAGCATGTGCTCTGATACCATCTTATAGCGATCCGACCTCATACGGTCAAATATCTGTGTATAAGTGTCATCCCTGGATCGGTAATGCTGACACACACAGTACTTGAAGGATTTATAACAGAGTGCAATCACACACTTATTACATCGAATGTCTCAAAGAGAACTTATTACAATAATATGGCTTAACGCCAACTAAATAAGATAACAGCAGAAGACTTTGAAGATAAAGTGAGTCCATCAACTCCAACGGCATAGCTGAGTGCACGACAACGACCTAGCGCACCTTACTCTTCGTCTGTAAAGTCTGCAACGTGATATGTTGCAGCCCGAAACGGGTCAGCACATGGAACATGCTGGCACTATAACACAGTAGAGCAAATGAACAAGTAAATGCTATCACTACATGCATATATGGCTGGTGGAGGCTCTACGGTTATATTGTTTTGCGAAAAGCCATTTTTTCCTACAACAAAGGAATATATTTTATTTAACTATCATGGTAGTTGATAAAACATTGAGAATGGTAACCCCATCTCAATCCCAATTAAGCAGTAATTAACAACCCAGCAAATTTATTTAGAGTGATGAGATCAACATGATCATCCAAGAACCAGATACTCAAGATGTCAATAACCGGGGACACGGCTAACCATGATTAGTTTGTACACACTGCAGAGGTTTGCGCACTTTTCCCCACAAGACTCGGTCTCCTCCGTTGGATTTCTCGCACTACATGGTGTTTGAGAAACGGATGACCGAGACACAGTCTTTCAGAAACATTAACTCTTTACTCTGGGTAGACAGTTACACCTATTTTCCCCTACATCTGCTAGCCTACCACTGAAAGAGGTCATGCAACAAACTCAACTATGCTAGAGCCCATAATAGCTTGTGGCTGCACACGGAGGTTTCTGGCATGAATAATCTTATGATCCCTTTGAGCCTGGGTGGCGAACCAAAAGACAACACTGGTATATCCCCAGGTGCCCGCAACCAATCCACCCAGATGTGTATTTAAGTAGCCACCTTAAGTTAACCATTAATTAATAATCTCACATCTGTCATGGATCACTCAAACCAAACCACGTCTACGAGCATAGCATAGCAACCTAAGCATAACATAGAAGTAACTCCCAAGGTTTGATAACAAAAGGGTAATAGGTTCTACTTCATCATCTACTTCCCAATACCCACAAGTTAATAAAATCCTAACCATGCAGTGTTTGAGGATTGTAACTAATGCATAAAAACTGGGTATGAAAAGAGTATGATCAATGCGTTACTTGCCTTGCTAACGATCTGCAAACCCTAGAGACTCGTAGTAGCATGCTTCGCACTTCGGGAATTCTATCGCAAACAAACAATAGCATACATAAGCACTCAAGCATAGATGCAAGTGTAAAACTCAAATAAGAAGATCCAATCTGAAGAGCTTCGATTTGCAAAAAGAATCAATCGAATCGGAGCTACGAAACTGAAACTACGGTCAAAAGAACTTTGAATTCAAATCTGCATGAAACCAAATTTTCAATTGTCAAAACCATGTTCAAGTTGATTAACCAGAAAGAGGGGCTGGAGACTAAGATTTTGGCGTTGGTTTCACTGGATTTGGATGAACGATTAAAAAGTTGCGAGGGTTTGAAGATCAGGGGCTAATCTGCGATAAAAATAATCGAGGATAGGTCCCTGGCCGAAAATAAAACAGAAAAAGAAAAATCTATCGGACGAACGTCCGCTAATAGAGGCTAACGAGCGAATTCGTTCGTTAAAACGAACGAACGTTCGCAAACAGAACTAAACCGAGAAAAACCGAACCGATCTAATAATAATAATAAATCGTTCTAGGTTTTAAAAAAACTGAATGGTTATACCTAAACTGAAAAATATGTCCGGCAGGCGGCGGCGCGTTCCGGCGAGGCGGGGCGGCGTGGGCGACGGCGACTAGCGGCAGCGGGGTGCGGCGCCGGGCAGCGGAGGTAGTGCGGTGCGGGACGAGGAGAGGGGCGGCGGCGGCGGGGATTTAATGGGGAGGGGGCGAGGCCGGCTTGCGGGAGGGGGCGACGCGGGCGTCTCGGAGCCGGACTCTGGCGGAGTCCGCCGCGAGCACGGCAGGGAAGGCGGCGCGCAGCGGGCCTACTGGGCCTTCGGCCCAGTTCGGTCCGGGAACATTTTTTTAAAATAAATTCTGCCGAAAGGAAAAATCCTAAATAAATAAAAAATTCTAAAAAATGCCAAAAACAATTTTCACCGCCTGAATAAAATATTTAGAACAAAGTGAACATTTTCTTGGCCTAAAAATGTAATTTTTTAAAATGCATATTTTTCCAATTCAAATAAAAGTAATAAAATCCAAATAAAATTATTTATTTGATTTAATATTTTTCCTCCAATATTTATTTTATTTTTGGGGAAGTCATATTATCTCCTCTCATTTATTTTTATATTGGAAATATTTAGGGAGAAAATAATTACAACCAAAATGATCCTCTTTTCCAAATTTGAGAAAATTCAAATATGAAAATAATGAAATCCCCAACTCTCTTTGTGGGTCCTTGAGTTGCTTAGAATTTCTAGGATCACAAACGAAATGCAGATAAAATATGATAAGCATATGATGACCTATGTATAACATTCCAAATTGAAAATTTGGTATGTTATAAATCCTATCTCGGTGAGACCGAGATCCCTATCGGTGAGAGCGAACTGATTAGGATTTCTGGCTATGGCTATGTCAAATGAACTCGGTGGCGCCGGATAGATCAAATCAGTGGGTCCGAGTTTGACTTTAGGTTTAGGACTAATGTGGAATTGAGAAATTGGTTGAGGGCTTTTGGAGCATATCACTAAGCATTTTGAGCAAGCAAGCCATTAAGCAACACCTCATCCCCTTTTAATAGTATTGGCTTTTCCTATGGACTCAATGTGATCTTGGATCACTAAAATGAAAATATAGAGTCTTGAGCTTTTGCCAATATATGTCCTTAGCATTTTGAGGGGTCCACATCTCTAGTCCATGCCATGCCTATCATTGAACTTTCTGAAATGATCATCTTGAAAGAGTATTAGTTCAATGAGCTATATGTTGCTAAGAATTGCCAAAACCACCCAGGGATTAGTTGCACTTTCAATCCCCCCTTTTTGGTAATTGATGATAACATATAAATCAAAGCTTCGACAAATGATAATAAGAATGAAATACATCGTCACTTTGAGAAGTATGTGATCAGCAAGAGCTCCCCCTAAATTTGTGCATTATTTAAAGGGATAATTGTATTCATGCCACTAGTTGTGTCCCACTCGGCTGATTTGCCCCTAATTTTTGAAAATTCTCGGTTTTTCCCAAGTCCGTTTGCTCCTCTTATGTTTTTGCCCTTCCGTCACATTTCCGCCCAGTTAGTGCCGTTTGACCATGTGTTGACCGTCTTTGGACTTTTCTCTAGACCATTTTGCCCCTGCTTCCTCACTCTCTCACGAGACACTTCCAAGTGGGGCCATCACTGTGTAAATCATTCCAGATTTTATCTGCCTTCTCTCCCGCCGGTCAGAACCTAGCCCGAGATCCCCTCCCCCATCTGTCAAATCAAATCCCCAAATCCCAAGCCATTAGCGCCCCCTCCCACCTCCATTAGGGATCCATTCCCCTCCCCCGTGCCACCGCCAGATCGATTTCGGCCGCCAGCGATCAGCGCCGCGGGGATTGACCAAGCGCAGATCCGCCCGATATGCCGGCCGCCGCCGGCTGCCTAGGCATGGCAGCGAGCCGCCCCGCTGGACCACCCGTCGCGTGCATGGAAACGTGCAGCCGCAAGCGCACCGCCGCCAGCACCCCGTCCTCCTCCTCCCCCTCGGCCTCCTCCTCCAAGCACGCCTGCACCGCCCCCCGCCCCGGGCCGCCCACAATGGACCCGTCCCCGTCCTCCGCAGGCTGGCCACCGGGCTCGACGACCTGCTCCTGGGCTCCGCCGCGGCGGCCGTGGCCTCCTCCACCACCTCCGCGTAGCTCAAGCGGATCCTAGCTGGGCTGCAAGCCAAGGGCGGCAAGTCGCGCCAACCTCGTCGACGTGCTGCCGTCTGCCTGCTCGCCCGACGAGGAGGATTTGGTCAGCTCCGGCTACGAATCCTTTGGCTCCGACGAGCTCATCCTCGTACTTGGCAGTGTCTCACAATAGTTTGAGGAAGTAGGGGGCAAAATGATCCAGCGAAAAGTCCATGGATGGTCAACTGACGGTCAAACGGCACTAACTGGACGGAAACATGACCGAAGGGTAAAACCACAAGAGGAGCAAACTGACTTGGTCAAAACCGAGGATTTTCGAAAACTAGGGGCAAATCAGCCGAGTGGGACACAACTAGTGGCATGAATATAATTATCCCTTATTAAAAATTTGCTTTTGAATGCAAATGCACAATCGATTAAGAACATGGGTTACTCTTCCATTTCACGTACATCTTGGTGGAGCGCTCAAAATGATAGCATATGAAATATACACTCATCACCAAGACAAAGTGAATGATCATACATGAGAGATAGAGAATATTGTCATCCAAGCACAAACATTAAAGTATGATATGATCAAGCACATGACCATACAAGTATCTCACACACACAACCATAGAGTATCATCCAAGCAAGCAAACAAATAAGTAGCAAATGAGGCAAAAAGAAGCAAAGCTCTCTCCCTCTCTCTCTCTCGAAGCCTATGATCTATACACTTTCTCCCCCTTTGGCAACAGTTACCAAAAATCTTGAAAATGCATAGTGCTATGTGGCTCTCTAAGCTTGATCTTCGGGAGGTGGCGTGGAGAGGAGTCCTGCAATAAATGCATCCGAGGAGGTTGTAGGAGCTAGTGGAGTTGCAACTGGAGGGGCAACTGAAGTTATGGCCACAGGAGCTGAAGTTGTAGCTCAAGTGTCTATCACTGGCACCGCTACAGACCTCTGTCTTCTGGGCACCCTTTGATAAGCATCAGTGGTGGTCTTGTCACTCCTATCCTCAAGCTCTTCTTGGATCTTCTCTACAGAAGTCTGAATCTCTGTCACCTTGACATCCAAGTCATGAAGTTTTGTCTCAAAAATTCTCTCAAGACTCTCTTGATTCTGAGTCAAGGTGGCCAATCCTTTCTCAATCCTCAAAGTAGCCTGAATGAGATAGACAAGTTGGTCTTGTTTTGACTTGAGAAAAACTTGGGATGCCTCTTCAACACTTGGCTTCTTGGCTGCCTTCTCTGCTTTTGCTTCCGCTCTCTTCTCTTGAGCCTCTACTGAAATAGGTTCTGTAGCATCCATGACAACTGTGTTGTCTTCAAAATCAGGTCTGAAGGAAAGGTGCTCTTTGTCCAACAGATATATGCCTTTGCCCATCTTGGAGCATATGAGCATCTGAATGTGTGGAGCATACCCACATGATCTCTTCTGATCAGCAGCAGCCCTCTTGATTGTCTCTACAATCAGTGTCATCAATTTGAACTTTTCTGGCACATCAAACATATGCAGCAAATTGATGGAATGCCCTCTTATCATCCTGTGATCTCCAGATTTGGGCAACAATGTGTGCCTAAGGATAGTATTGATTGTGGGCAGTCCTAATAGAAGATAATAGATAGAGCCAAACTGGTGATGTTCCAAGGCTGCATCAGGAATCTCTTTGTACATATGTGCCATGGAGTTGTGTCCTTTCCTTGGCTTGGCATACACATCTGTATCATCATCATGCTCTTCAGGGGCATTGATAAGCTTGGACCACTCAGCAACAGTAGACTGGTACCTTGTACCCTCCGACATCCAAACAATTCTTCAATCTGGGTAGAAGTGAGCTGTTGAATAAAACTGCATGATAAGCTCATCATTCCACTTGGTCAATTTTTGACCCACAAAATCATCAACTCCATTCATTCTGAAGCTCTCATGAACTCTAGGAAAGTGATCTTCATTTTCATAAATGTATTCTCAATCAACCCATTTCATGTCACTGAATATGGGCTTCTTATCGAGGAGCACAATCTCATAGAAGTCCTGCTGTTCCTTAGTGTGGAATCTGTAGTCTACAGTAGTTCTCCTTCTTGCAGCATAGGGATCTGACTGTCTCCACAATCTGAGAACTGCATCCTTCCTTATCTTCATTTTTTCAGCCACTGGATGTGTATCATCATGATCTGGGATCTTGGGCTTCAACTTTCTGAGCACTTGGGCTTCCTCTTCTTCTTCTATTTCAGGCACAGGGGCCTTGTTCTTTTCTGCAGCAGGTATGTTTCTGGTGCTTCTCTTTGGTGCAGTCTTAGAGGTTTGAGCAGTAGCTTTTGGGGGCAGTCTTGGGCTTTGATGGAGCAACCCTAGACATGATGGCATCCCCATCAGCTTCTGAGCTTTGGGTGCTGGTGCAGCATCCTCTTCTTCATCTTCTTCCTCATCCTCATCTGGGACGCTCATCATAGAAGATCTGCCAATAACTCTGGCCATGGTCTTCTTGACCCTTTCCTTTCTCTTCTTTCCCTCACTAGCAGCCTCTATACCATTTGATTTGGAGGCTTCAAGAGTTGAGGCTCTGGCCTTAGACATGGGCACTCTCTTGGCAGGAGCCTTCTTGTTCAAACCAGGCTTAGTTGAAGCTGATGTGCAAAATTCTTTCTTGACAACTTTCTTCTTTGAGCTGACCTCTTCCCCAACAACAACATAATCTTCATCCTCAGAGTCTGAGTTTCTCTTTCTCCTTGTCCTTATTGCTTCCTTGGGAAAGTTGCTTGGGGTGCTTCTGCTACCCTCATCATAGCTGCCAGAGGGACTAGTGCCCTCACTCAAGTTAACTTGCTCTTCAGACTTGTTCTGGCTGTCACTTTGATCTGACATAGGTGACACTGCAAACTGAACGCTGACCCTGCGAATAGATGTAGTTGAGATAGAATGGATGAGCATCACAAAGTGCAGAGATTTTGCAAAACAATTGAGTCAAAAACTTAGTTCTAGATTGGTTTCTTGTGGCTACAGAGCCTTGCGGCGACGGAACTTCTGATCTAGGTTAACCCCGAGGGTTTTTGGAATATTTGGGAATTTATAGGGTTAAGAGGGGGTGTGGGAGGCCACCAAGGTGGGCAAAACCCACTTGGGTGCACCTGGGCCCCCAGGCGTGCCCTGGTGCATTGTGCCCCCTCGGGGCATCCCCAGGTGCTTCTCTGGCCCACTGGTGGTCTTCTGGTCCATCAAAAATCCAAAAAAAATTTGCAGTGTCTGGACTCCGTTTGATATTGATTTCCTACGATGTAAAAAACAAGCAAAAAACAGCAACTGGCACTGGGCACTGGGTCAATAGGGTAGTCCCAAAAAATGATATAAAGTTGCTATAAAATGATTGTAAAACATCCAAGAATGATAATATAACAGCATGAATACTTCATAAATTATAGATACGTTGGAGACGTATCAAGCGTTGTACGAACTTATGAAGTATTCATGCTATTTTATTATCCTTCTTGGATGTTTTACAATCATTTTATAGCTACTTTATATCATTTTTCGGGGCTAACCTATTGACCCAGTGCCTAGTGCCAGTTGCTGTGTTTTGCTTGTTTTTTACATCGCAGGAAATCAATATCAAACGGAGTCCAAACACCGCGAAACTTTTTATGGATTTTTTTGGGACCAAAAGACATCATGTGGGCCTGAGAAGCACCTGGGGGTTCCCCGAGGGGGGCACAACCCACCAGGGCGCGCCTAGGGGCCCAGGCGCACAGGTGGGTTGTGCCCACCTCGGTGGCCTCCCGCACCCCTTCTTCGCCCTATAAATCTTCAAATATTCCAAAAACCCTCGGGGTAACCCTATATGAGAAGTTCCGCCGCCACAAGCCTCTGTAGCCACCGAAAACCAATCTAGACCCCGTTCCGGCACTCCGTCGGAGGGGGAAATCATCACCGGTGGGCATCTTCATCATCCCGGCGGCCACTACGATGAGGAGGGAGTAGTCCACCCTCGGGGATGAGGGTTTGTACCAGTAGCTATGTGTTTAACCTCTCTCTGTCTCTCGTGTTCTTGAGATGTCACGATCTTGATTTATCGCGAGCTTTGTTAATATAATCGGATTATATGGTGTTTTCCCCTCTCTATCTTGTTGTGATGAATTGAGTATTTCCCTTTGAGATTTCGTTGTTATTGGATTGAATACTTTTATGGATTTGAGAGCACTTGATATATGTCTTGCATATGAATACTCGTGGTGACAGTGGGGTATCATATTGATTCACTTGATATGTGTTTTGGCATTCAACTCGCGGATTCCCCCAGTGACAAGGGGTAATCTATGCATAGAGGTTGATGCACGTTCTCGTCTTCGTTTCTCTGGTAGAAATCTTGGGGCACTCTTTGAGGTTCTTTGTGTTGGATTGAGTATTATGAATCTGAAATTATTTGGTGTTATTTTAGTATGAACTCTTGGATAGATCGATCGGAGAGAATAACCTCGAGGTGGTTTTGTACCCTACAAACGATTTCTTCTTATGTTCTCCACTAGATAGGAACTTTCGAGTGATTCTTCATCGCACATTGAGGGATGGTTATATGATCCAATTATATTAGCATTGTTGAGAGATTGCACTAGGGAAAGTACGGACCCTAGGCCTCATTTTCAAGCATTGTAATACTGTTTGTGTGCCCGTTTACTATTTGCTACCTTGCTATTTTTATTTATTCCGATTATAAAATTATATTTCTACCATCAATATTACACTTTTATCACCATCTCTTCGCCGAACTAGTGCACCTATACAATTTGCCATTGTCTTGGGTGTGTTGGGGACACAAGAGATTTCTTGTATTTGGTTGCAGGCTTGTTTGAGAGAGACCATGTTCATCCTACACCTCCCACGGATTGATAAACCTTAGGTCATCCAGTTGAGGGAAAATTGCTATTGTCCTACAAAACTCTAAGCTTGGAGGCCCAACACGAGTCTACAAGAATAAAGTTGCGTAGTAGACATCAATCCTAAGCTTGGGGGAGTACGTATTTCTCACCAACATTACATTCATGCATCAGACATTCATTCCAGTTGTCGGTGTTCATCATTTTTCATTGTATTATCCATGTTAGTTTATTTTTCTTGCTTTCTTCTTGTGTGTTTGAAAAATTTGCGAAAAACCAAAAATATTTCTTGCTTTCTTTTTAGTTTTTCCTTTTAGTTTGAATAGTTGTACCATTAAAAGAAAACCCAAAAAGATTTCTCGTTCTTCTTATGCTTGTTGGGAGCTTTCCCATGTAAATAGTTTTTCTTGTTTTTGTTTTGTTTTCATTAATTTCCTTTCTTCAAAAAAACGAAAACTCCAAAAATATTTCAGTGTGTTTCTCTGAATTTCTTTTCTTTTCTTTGGGTCGTAAGGAGACCACGATGAAAATGTTGAGTGGCTCTCATATGCATTATTGTTAATCTAATGAAGAGCCCATATTACTTTGTCTTCTCCCTTAAATGAAAGTTTGCATATTCTAGGTTAGTCCAATGCACGTGCACTCTTATTATTATTTACATCATTTAGTCTTGCAAGTGAAAGGCAATAATGATGAAATTTGATTAAATGATTGAGATGAGGAAAAGCTGGTACGAACTCGACCTATTTTATTTTGGTAAATATGATTAGGTCATTGTTCTTGATTCAGCCCATTATGAAGGAAACATGCTTGCAATGACAATTAGAGATTATAGTTACTCATGCCATGCTTAACTAGCTAGGAGTGGATAATGGTTTATCTTGTGTGTCAACATGCATTTAAAATGGTTGTCATGTAGTATGATAGGATGGTATCCTCCTCTGAATGATTCAAGTGGCTTGACTTGGCACAAGTTCACGCATGTAGTTGAATCAAAACCAACATAGCCTCCACGATATTTATGTTCATGGTGATTTATATCCTACTCATGCTTCTGTTCAATTGATTAATCTCAATGCATGTTCATGACCCTTGTCGCTCTCTAGTTGGTCGCTCCTCAATCTATTTGCTAGCCTTCACTTGTACTAAGCGGGAATACTGCTTGTGCATCCACTTCCTTAAAACCAAAGTTGTTCCATATGAGTCCACCATACCTACCTATATGCGGTGTTTACCTGCCATTCCAAGTAAATTTGCATGTGCCAAACTCTAAATCTTCAAATAATAATCTGTTTTGTATGCCCGAATTGCCCATATAGCGACAGGGGGTTTTCAGTATCTTCCATGCTAGGTGGGTTATTCTCACGATGAGTGTTTATTCACTTGTCATTCTCGAGAAAGTGGCTGGTAATTGGGATGGCCAGTCCTATGATCCAAAGCAAAATCCAAATATTATAATGAAACAAAACTCCCCCGGATTGTTGTTGGTATGGAAGGCACCAGTGGATTCGGCTAGCTAGCCATGGCTTGTGTTTCTTGGTGGAGGGGGAGTAAAAACTTTACAATTCTGTTTGGGAACAAACTATAATGTGTCTAGCATGGAAGATAGTGAGATCTCTCGGGTGTTATGTTGAGAATGAACGCATACCTCTCAAAATTATATTTATCTATGTTTTAAGAGCTTCAAGCTCTGGCACCTCTGCAAATCCCTGCTTCCCTCTGCGAAGGGCTATCTATTTACATTTATTGTTGAGTCATCATCTTCTTACTAAAGAAACAGCTGGTGAGCACAATTGTCATTTATATGATTTGTTTTTAGTCGATGTTGAGTATGAATCTGACTGGATCTCTTTTGCCAGGAATTGCAATGTCTAGTCAGTGCTTGAACTTCGGAGGTGCTCTACATTTATGTTTTGCGGTCTCAGAAAGGGCTAGAGAGATACCATTATGTCATATTATATAACGATTGTTTTGAAAAAGTGTTGTCATCCGAGATATCTTATTATTACTTGTTAGTTAGTTATGCCATTGAGATGAGTAAATGTGAGACCTAAGTGTTATTGTGAGTATGGTTAGTTCATAATCTTGGCTGTAAACCTGAACATTGGTTAGAAATATTTGCAACAACAAGATCAAACAGAGTTTGTAAAAGTTTTTCTTTGTCACTTTCAGTTTGTCAACTCAATTGCTTGAGGACAAACAATGGGTTAAGCTTGGGGGAGTTGATACGTCTCCATGTATCTACTTTTCCAAACTCTTTTGCCCTTGTTTTGGACTCTAATTTGCATGATTTGAATGAAAATAACCCGGACTGACGTTGTTTTTAGCAGAATTGCCATGGTGTTATTTTTGTGCAGAAATCAAAGTTCTTGGATTGACCTGAAATTTTATGGAGATATTTTGCGGAATAAATAAAAAATACTGGCGGAAAAAGATACCAGAGGGTGCCACCCAGGAGCCACAAGCTCTTGGGGCACGCCTACCCCCCCCCCCCCACCCCAGGGGGTGCCTCCCAGGCTTGTGGGGACCCTAGAGCTCCGGCAACCCTAAGTACAATGCCATATGTACCTATTTACGGAGAGAAAAATCAGGGAGAAGGATTCATCGCGTTTCACGATACGGAGCCGCCGCGACCTCTTGTTCTTCATTGGGAGGACTGATCTGGAGTCCGTTTAGGGCTTTGGAGAGGGGAAATCGACACCGTCGTCATCATCAACCTTCCTCCATCACCAATTCATGATGCTCACCGCCAGGAGTGAATAATTCCTTCGTAGGCTTGCAGGACGGTCATGGGTTGGATGAGATTTATCATGTAATTGAGTTAGTTTTGTTAGGGCTTGATGCCTAGTATCCATTATGTTCTGAGATTGATATGTGCTATGACTTTGCTATGCTTAATGCTTGTCACTAGGGCCCGAGTGCCATGATTTCAGATCTGAACCTATTATGTTTTCATGAATATATGTGTGTTATTGATCCTATCTTGCAAGCTGTAGAAACCTATTATGAGTTATGATCCGCATACCCCAAGGTGACAATAATTGGGATTCTTCCCGGTGATTACCGTAGTTTGAGCTGTTCATGTATTCACGAAGTGCTAATGCTTTGTTCCAGTTCTCTATTAAAAGGAGGCATTAATACCCTTAGTTTCCTTATGGACCCCGCTGCCACGGGAGGGTAGGACAAAAGATGTCATGCAAGTTCTTTTTCATAAGCACGTATGACTATATACGAAATACATGCCTACATTACATTGATGAATTGGAGCTAGTTCTGTGTCGCCACTAGTACATCGAGCTGCTAAACAAACGGTTTTTAACCCCTTTCCGCGACGGCCTTCAGAACCATCGCCAAGTGAGTGTGGGCGATAGGGGGGTCCTTCCCACATGACCCAGAAACCGTTGGGGATATGCCCTCCTGGCACACATGCTCAGCAAAATGAGGTCGTGTGCGACCGACGAGCGCTCAAATACGGAAATACGTACAGTAGAGCTAAAAAATACAATTATACAGCGAAATTATCTCCGGTCGCAAGTACATCCCACATAGTCAGTCCCGCTAAACGTTTCCATTCGTATGTACATCCCACACAGTCGCTCCAAGAAAAACATTTCCGTTCACAGGTACATCACACACAATTTGTCCCGTTAAATCGTTTGTGATAGTGTTGCCATTGCACACGATATTAATAATTTTATCATTTGCATTATTGAATGCATCACACACGGTGCCTAGAAGAAGCTGTGTGGTAAAGGCTGTCCATCCCACACAGTTTTTATGTGGTAACCCTTTGCGCCAGGTGGCCTAACGCAAACAGTTTTCAAGGGGTTGTCGTGTGTGATTGTTCATTAATCTAACACGGCTTATTCCTAGAAACTGTGTGCGTTATTGAATGCATCACACATTGTGTTTTCTCAATAACCGTTTGCAATAGAAAACCCCAATTAGCGGGCTAATTATTCGATTATTCATAATCCATTTAGTAATCTAATTGACATTTCATATTAAGCACACAATATATTTCGTTTTCATAATTGAAATACATCAGAGTACAACATCATATAGCTTCAGCACTCAGCTACCCCATTACACAACTACACCAGGACCAAGTTTCACATGCAACATCTATAACCTTTCGAAATTAGCATCATAGACGGTACATAGACAGATGTATCTCATCTGGAAAACTGCTGAAGCAGAAGGAGAATATCGAGCCTTCATTGATGTTGACAGTCTTTCTAACTTTAGGCTAGTGCCTGTGGATGATTGACCGTCCATCCTTCGTCCCCTTCAGGAACACTTCAATATTGAACCGTGGGTGTCGTATGAATACCTTCTTCGCCTCCTGGCCATACATGTGGTTTGTGAGGAAATCATCAGTGAACTGCTTTGGAAAGGCCTAAAAACAAGGATGTGCATAAATATCTTCTCTATATTGGGAATGGGGCAAAGGAATAAAAAAGGCAAGGTATAATAGTTAGTACCATCCTGTAGTGAACTGATGTCTTCTTCATTGTGCAGACAAAGATCTTGTTGTTTTTTGTCGCTAATTTCTTTATCCTAACAATCTTTCTGAGTTTCTTGACTTGACTGATACTCATGGACAACTCATTTCCCCATATGCAAAAAGGGTCAAACAGTGGGTCAAAACCTCTAACAGCAGGACCTACATGTGCAAGACCAAATTGTTAAAAACCAAAATATTAGAATGGTTCATGCAATTGCACAATAATGTGCTATTAGACAACGGACCATGCACGTGCTAACCTCGATTGTAAACCTCAGTGCTTCCCATTGTTCCCCTGCAACACATATAAGGTAGTTAGTCATCAGGTTAAGTAAGGGTTTGCATGCTATCAGTAAAATATGTTGATGAAAAATAAGCACATTGCAGATTCATCAGATTAATTCAAGCCACATGGAAAACCCATTTGTCCAAACCAGGCATGATTAAGAACTAGGAAATATAGCAATTGTATATGTTTCTGATGTATTAAGTGCAGCCAAATTCGATTTATTCCTCACATGCACAACAATACATAATTCTACCCACGACAATTGGACATCGCAGTGTAGAATTGAACCAAGCAGTTAGCAAAACACCACAACAAATGAAACAAACATTAACTAAGCACCACATTACACAATATAACATACTCCCAATAGAATATCAAATAGTTAACCAAACCAAGCATGCTTAACAGCTTGAAAATATAGCAATTGTATTTGTTTCTCAGGTATTTAGTACAGCCAAATTCGATTTATTTCTCACATTGTATACAATAACAGAATGCAGCCACAACAATTGAACATCGCATTGCAGAATTGAACAAAGCAGTTAACTAAACACCACAACAAATGAACCAAATGTTAACTGAGCACCACATTGCACAATATAACATACTTGTAATAGAAGATCAGACAGTTAACCAAACCAAGCATGCTTAACAACTTGGAAATATTGCACCCTGAAGAATTGAACATCACAGTTGCAGAATTGAACCAAGCAGTTAACTGAACACCACATTGCACGACATATAGAACATATACACTATAGCAGAAGATTGCATGGTCAAAGTAGATAGCACAATTCACTAGAATTTGGTAAGGAAAGGCAGTAGCTAGCAAACGATGGCCTCGAGAAAACGCCATGAACTGTTGTTTAAAGCAGCCAACCGCGTCGCGGCGTCGGCGCGCGAGGCGTCAACGGTGGCCTCGACGATGAGGTGCTGCTCCAAGATCTGGGGGTCGGCATGAATGGCAGCCATCGCGACCTCATCCATAGTGAGGCCGTGATTTGCTTCTCCGCTGCCAAATGCTCCTTAAGATCATGGCTATACTGCCTGGACCATAGCTTAGGCCGGCGCTTATTTGGTGGAGGGGTCGGTGATTTGGGTGGAAGGTGTCGCGCTCGCGCCGGCTGTCGGGGCATGTGGGATGTGGAAGGAGGAGGAGGATGGGGGTCGGGTGTGGACTACCTGCCTGGATAGGCGAGGCCGAGCAGCGTGAAGGAGGGTCACCGTCAAGGAGGCGGCACTGCAAGCAAGGAGTAGAGGATTCAACTTGGAAAGGAAGGCGGAAAGAGGGGACATGTGGCTTTTGGTAAGGGGAAGGGGGCGGGGAGGTAGATATTTCCACGGAAGCTGAAAAAATGGAATCGCTTCAGCGAAAAAACTGGCGCGCAAAGTGTCATTAGACACGGTCCCTTATTCAAAACTGTGTACGATATGTGAACATCACAAATTATTCAGATAGCTTAACCCGTGTGTGTTGAGTTTGAACGTCAAAAATTTTGGTTCTAATATCCCTGGTTACAGTGGTCATCCACGTCATTGCATAATTTGGGTACACAAAGGAGACTAACTTCTTAATCGAGCAAGTTCAGCAATTAAACAGAGCTAGCTGACCTAAACATTACTCTAACAAATTGAAGACCGGCGCTCTTAATTAAACAAATCAAAGAGTACTACTACGGCCGGTGCTCGCCGATCTTCGCCGCCGCCTACATATCCAGCTCTCCCCCGACGGTCTCCCGGGGAAGGGGCTCCATGGCATCAATTGCACCATACTCGGCAAGCATCTCGCCATCCGCGTCTGCCATATCTTTGGCATAGGCCGCCACAAGCTGGGCGTGGGCGGTTGCGATCGGGTCTCTGGCGGGCTCTGTCGTGGCAAGGTATGCCGCACAGGAACGGACGACTGCTTGAACTCTCTCGGCGATTCCCAGCTCTTCGGCCGTGCGTTGCCGACCGTTGTCGGAGAAGCTTCATTCGATTTGTCCGGTGACCGCCATGAGCTAGGCGTCGATGGCGTCGACATGGTAGTGGGCGGCCTCCATCAGGGCTAAGGCCGCCATTGCGGAACGGACAGCTGTTGTGCCGCTCTCGCCAGTGGCTATCCCTGAGGCAGATGCTGCTGCCGCCGCTTGAGAAGCAACAGCGACCGTTTGGGCTGCCTTGGCCGCCCGGACGCAGACTGCGGTCGCCCTCACGAAGCTTGTTAGCACGCGCCTGGCGGCTGCAGCCGCGCTCTCGCCGGAGTGGGCCGCCAAAGTTGCCCTCATGACATGGGTCCACGTCCCAATCTTTCACCGGCGATGAATGAACAGTGAAATGATATTTGGGGAGTGAGATAGTGTGCTTGACACGCCGGCTGTGGACTGTAGCCGACGCACCTTCTCGCGTAAGCCACAGGCGTACTATACACCGATGGTGCTCCAAGATATTTTGTGTTGCATCTCACACGGTTGGTGATAATAAACTGTGTGCGATCTACTTGATTTATCGTCTTGATTTGAATTACGTAATGTGGTCACAACTACAAAGGATGGTCTTTGAATTGTTAGAACTTTTATCTGCAGTGAACATGCAACTATAGGTGTGTCATCAAAAAAATTGGAATTATTCAGGGTTCGTTTCAATGTTTTTTTACATTAACTTGGTTTTGTAGGCATTGCGGGTGCATAATTCAAATTTGAACTACATGCACATTCTCCATTGCATATAAACTAGTTGAAAAATCAAATATGTGTCCTTGGTTGCATGCTTCTGTACCATGCAAGAAATGGGAATGAATTTCAAACACCCTGCCACCATCACTCAACCGCAAACATTGAGATACCTGGTTTTTAAATTCTAGTAAATCCAAAACTCGTGTGAAATTCATGAACCTTGGCATGCTATCATGGAGCGGCATCAACATGCCGTGGTAAAAATTTTGTCCCATTTGGGGCAGGTTTTGGTATAAGCTTCTCACAACAAGCGTGATGGTTTCGGTAGGGAACGTGCCACCTTTGGGGACAAAATGATATCCATTGCCTCTTATTGCTTTCAAAAAATTTTGAGTGTCAACATAGAACAACAGGAGTGTTGTGTTCAATTTTGGAAATTTTTGGGGTTCGATTGGACATTTTTATACATTAACTGGGTTTCCCAGGCATTTTATGCGCATAATTGAAATTTGAACTACATGCACATTCTCCAGTGCATACGAACTGGTTGAAAAAAAATATGTGTCCTTGGCTGCATGCTTAGGTCCCATGCAAGAAATGGGAATGAATTTCAAATACCCTGCCACCGCCACTCGACCGCAAACATTGAGATACATGGTTTTGAAATTCTAGTAAATCCAAAACTCATCTGAAATTCATGAAACTTGGCATGCTATCATGGTGCGGCATCAACAACCGTGGTAAAAAATTTGTCCCATTTGGGGCAGGTTTGGGTATAAGCTTCTCACAAACCATAGCTTCTCACAACAAGTGTGATGGTTTCGGTAGGGACCATGCCACCTTTGGGGACGAAACGATATCCGTTGCCTCTTATTTCTTTTAAAATCTTTCGAGTGTCAACATAGAACAACGGGATTGTTGTGTTCAATTTTGGAATTTTTCGGGGTTCGTTTGGACATTTTTATAAATTAACAGGGTTTCCCAGGCATTTTATGCGCATAATTGAAATTTGAACTACATGCACATTCTCAAGTGCATATAAACTGGTTGAAAAATCAAATATGTGTCCTTGGTTGCATGCTTAGGTCCCATGCAAGAAATGGGAATGAATTTCACACACCCTGCCACCGTCACTCGGCCGCAAGCATTGAGATACCTGGTTTCTAAATACTAGTAAATCCAAAACTCGTCTGAATTTCATGAAACTTGGCATGCTAGCATGGAGCGGCATCAACATGTTGTGGTAAAACTTTTGTCCCATTTGGGTCAGGTTTGGGTATAAGCTTCTCACAAACCAGAGCTTCTCACAACAAGCGTGATGGTTTCGGTAGGGAACGTGTCACCTTTGGGGACGAAACGATATCCGTTGCCTCTTATTGCTTTCAAAAAAAATCGAGTGTCAACAAAGAACAACAGGAGTGTTGTGTTCAATTCTGGAATTTTTGGGGTTCGTTTGGACATTTTTATACATTAACTCGGTTTTCCAGGGCATTTTATGCGGATAATTCAAATTTGAACTACATGCACATTCTCCGGTGCATATAAACTGGTTGAAAAATCAAATATGTGTCCTTGGTTGCATGCTTAGGTCCCATGCAAGAAATGGGAATGAATTTCAAGCACCCTACCACCGTCACTCGACCGCAAACATTGAGATACCTGTTTTTAAATTCTAGTAAATCCAAAACTCGTCTGAAATTCATGAAACTTGGCATGCTATCATGGAGCGGCATCAACACGCCGTGGTAAAATTTTTGTCCCATTTGGGGCAGGTTTGGGTATAAGCTTCTCACAAACTAGAGCTTCTCACAACAAGTGTGATGGTTTCGGTAGGGAACGTGCCACCTTTGGGGATGAAACGATATCCGTTGCCTGTTATTGCTTTCAAAATCTTTCGAGTGTCAACATAGAACAACAGGACTGTTGTGTTCAATTTTGGGATTTTTCGGGATTTGTTTGGACATTCTTATACATTAACTGGGTTTCCTAGGCATTTTATGCGCATAATTCAAATTTGAACTCAATGCACATTCTCCAGTGCATATGAACTGGTTGAAAAATCAAATATGTGTCCTTGGTTGCATGCTTAGGTCCCATGCAAGAAATGGGAATGAATTTCAAACACCCTGCCACCGTCACTCGGCCGCAAACATTGAGATACATGGTTTTTAAATTCTAGTAAATCCAAAACTCGTCTGAAATTCATGAAACTTGGCATGCTATCATGGAGCGGCATCAACATGCCGTGGTAAAAATTCTGTCCCATTTGGGGCAGGTTTGGGTATAAGCTTCTCACCAACCAGAGCTTCTCAAAACAAGCGTGATGGTTTTGGTAGGGAACGTGCCACCATTGGGGACGAAACGATATCCGTTGCCTCTTATTGCTTTCAAAATCTTTCGAGTGTCAACATAGGACAACAGGAGTGTTGTGTTCTGATACGTCTCCAACGTATCTATAATTTTTTATTGTTCCATGCTATTATATTATCTGTTTTGGATGTTTAATGGGCTTT
The DNA here is from genome assembly GCF_018294505.1 of Triticum aestivum. NCBI lineage: Eukaryota > Viridiplantae > Streptophyta > Magnoliopsida > Poales > Poaceae > Triticum > Triticum aestivum. The sequence goes on along the minus strand of NC_057796.1, from coordinate 355,531,913 downwards.
AATATGCTCTTTTATATTAATTTTGGGACAAACCTATTAACAGAAGGCCCAGTGCAAATTGCTGTTTTTTGCCTATTTCAGTTTTTCACAGAAAAGGAATATCAAACGGAATCCAAACGGAATGAAACCTTCGCAAGGATTGTTTTTGGAACAAATGCAATCCAAGAGACTTGGAGTGGAAGTCAAGGAAGCAGCGAGGAAGCCACGAGGCAGGAGGGCGCGCCCCCCACCCTCATGGGCCCCTCGCAGCTCCACCGACCTACTTCTTTCGCCTATATATACTCTTATACCCTGAAAACATCCAGGGGAGCCATGAAACACTTTTTCCACCCCCAAAACCTTATGTACCCGTGAGATCCCATCTTGGGACCTTTTCCGGCGCTCCCCCGGAGGGGGAATCAATCATGGAGGGCTTCTACATCAACACCATAGCCTCTTCGATGATGTGTGAGTAGTTTACCACAGACCTTCGGCTCCATAGTTATTAGCTAGATGGCTTCTCTCTCTTTGGATATCAATACAAAGTTCTCCTCGATCTTCTTGGAGATCTATTCGATGTAATTCTTTTGCGGTGTGTTTGCCGAGATCTGATGAATTGTGGGTTTATGAACTTGCTTATCTATGAATAATATTTGATTCTTCTTTGAATTCTTATATGCATGATTTGATATCTTTGCAAGTCTCTTCGAATTATTGGTTTAGTTTGGCCTACTAGATTGATCTTTCTTGCAATGTGAGAAGTGCTTAGCTTTGGGTTCAATCTTGCGGTGCTCGATCCCAGCGACAGAAAGGGAAACGACACTTATTGTATTGTTGCCATCGAGGATATAAAGATGGGGTTTATATCATATTGCTTGAGTTTATCCTTCTACATCATGTCATCTTGCTTAAAGCATTACTCCGTTCTTATGAACTTAATACTCTAGATGCATGCTGGATAGCGGTCGATGTGTGGAGTAATAGTAGTAGATGCAGAATCATTTTGGTCTAATTGACATGGACGTGATGCCTATATTCATGATCATTGCCTTAGATATCGTCATAACTATGCACTTTTCTATTAATTGCTCGGCTGTAATTTGTTCACCCACCGTAATATATGCTATCTTGAGAGAAGCCACTAGTGAAACCTATGGCCCCCGGGTCTATTTTACATCATATTAGTTTCCCGTCAACTTGCCAATTTCTATCGCTGTTTATTTTGCAATCTTTATTTTCCAATCTATACAAGAAAAATACCAAAAATATTTATCTTATTATCTTTATCAGATCTCACTTTTGCAAGTGGTTGTGAAGGGATTGACAACCCCTTTATCGCTTTGGTTGCAAGGTTCTTGATTGTTTGTGCAGGTACTAGGTGATTTGCGTGTAGTCTCCTACTGAATTGATACCATTGTTCTCAAAAACTGAGGGAAATACTTACGCTACTTTGCTGCATCACCCTTTCCTCTTCAAGGGAAAACCAACGCATGCTCAAGAGGTAGCAAGAAGGATTTCTGGTGCCGTTGCCGGGGAGATTTGCGCCAAGTCAAGATTTGATCTCCCGTGAACTAGCCATTTCTGGCGCCGTTGTCGGGCAGATCTATGCACAAGTCAAGACATACCAATTACCCATCACAAAATCTTATCCCTCGCATTACATTATTTGCCGTTTGCCTCTCATTTTCCTCTCCCCCACTTCACCTTTGCCATTTTATTCGCCCTTTCTCTGTTCGTCTCTTTTTGCTTCTTGGTCGTTTGTGTGTTGGATTGATTATTTGGCACGATGGCTCAAGACAATAATAAATTGTGTGACTTTTCCAATACCAACAACAATGATTTTATTAGCACTCCGATTGCTCCTATTACCGATGCTGAATCTTGTGAAATTAATGCTGCTTTGTTGAATCTTGTCATGAAACATCAATTTTCTGGCCTTCCTAGTGAAGATGCCGCTACCCATCTAAACAACTTCGTTGATTTGTGCGATATGCAAAAGAAGAAATATGTGGATAATGATATTGTTAAATTGAAGCTATTTCCGTTTTCGGTTAGAGATCATGCTAAAACTTGGTTCTTCTTTGCCTAAAAATAGTATTGATTCATGGAATAAGTGCAAAGATGCTTTTACCTCTAAGTATTTTCCTCCTGCTAAGATCATCTCTCTTAGAAACGATATTATGAATTTTAAGCAACTTGATCATGAGCATGTTGCACAAGCTTGGGAGAGGATGAAATTAATGATATGTAATAGCCCTACACATGGTTTGAATTTATGGATGATTATACAAAAAAATTATGTCGGGTTGAATTTTGCTTCTAGAAATCTTTTAGATTCGGCCGCGGGAGGCACTTTTATGGAAATCACTTAAGGAGAAGCTACTAAACTCCTAGATAATATTATGGTTAATTATTCTGAAGATCTATTAGCAAAAAGGTTCATGCAATTGAAGAGATTAATGTTTTGAGTGGGAAGATGGATGAACTTATGAAATTGTTTGCTAATAAGAGTGTTTCTTCTGATCCTAATGATATGCCTTTGTCCTCTTTGATTGAGAATAATAATGAATCTATGGATGTGAATTTTGTTGGCAGGAACAATTTTGGTAACAACGCGTATAGAGGAAACTTTAATTCTAGGCCGTTCCCTAGTAATTCCTCTAATAATTATTGTAATTCCCACAACAACTCTTATGGAAATTTTAATAAGATGCCCTCTGATTTTTAGACTAGTGTTAAACAATCTATGAATTCGCAAAAGAATTTCAATGCTTTGCTTGAAGAAAAATTGCCTAAGATTGATGAGTTGACTAGGAACATGGATAGAATTTCTCTTGATGTTGATTCTTTGAAACTTAGATCTATTCCACCTAAGCATGATATCAATGAGTCTCTCAAAGCCATGAGAATTTCCATTGATGAGTGCAAAGAAAGAACCGCTAGGATGCGTGCTAAAAAAGATTGCTTTGTGAAAGTGTGTTCTTCTAGTTTTCACGACAACAATAATGAAGATCTAAAAGTGATTGATGTGTCTCCTATTAAATCTTTGTTTTCCAATATGAATTTTGATAAAGATGGGACTGGAGATGAGTCAACTTTAGTTAAAAGACGTCCCAATGATTCGGAATTTTTAGATCTTGATGCAAAAATTGGTAAAAGTGGGATTGAAGAGGTAAAAACTTTACATAGCTATGAACCCACTATCTTGGATTTCAAGAATTTAATTATGATAATTGCTCTTTAATATATTATATTTCCTTGTTACAATCCGTGTTAAATTCTCCTCATGCCTATAGTCAAAATAAAGCTTTTACCAAACATACCGTTGATGCTGTAATGTAATCCTATGAAGAAAAACTTGAATTAGAAGTTTCTATCCCTAGAAAACTTTATGATGAGTGGGAACCTACTATTAAAATTAAGATTAAAAATCATGAATGCTATGCTTTATGTGATTCGGGTGCTAGTGTTTCCATGATTCCTAAAACTTTGTGTGATGTGCTAGGTTTCCATGAATTTGATGATTGTTTTTTAAATTTGCATCTTGCGGATTCCACCATTAAGAAACCTATGAGAAGGATTAATGATGTTCTTATTGTTGCAAATAGGAATTATGTGCCCATAGATTTTATTGTTCTTGATAAAGATTGCAATCCTACATGTCCTATTATTCAAGGTAGACCTTTCCTTAGAACGATTGGTGCAATTATTGATATGAAAGAAGGAAATATTATATTCCAATTTCCATTAAGGAAAGGTATGGAACACTTTCCTAGGAAGAAAATTAGGTTACCTTATGAATCTTTTATGAGAGCCACTTATGGATTGCATACCAAAGATGACAATACTTAGATCTATTCCTGTTTTTATGCCTAGCTAGGGGCGTTAAACGATAGCGCTTGTTGGGAGGCAACCCAATTTTATTTTTGTTCCTGTTTAGTAATAAATATTTCATCTAGCCTCTGGTTAGATGTGGTTTTATGTTTTAAATAGTGTTTGTGCCAAGTAAAACCTATAGGATCTTCCTGGGTGATCATTATTTGATCTTACTGAAAAAGACAAAAACTTTCTGCTCACAAAAACAATTGTTAATAATCACCAGAAAGAGATAAAATACTGATACCAATTGAAGTAGATCAATAAATAAATTATCTAGGTCTTCCTATTTTGCAGAATTTTTGGAGTTACATACGTTTCCATTTGATTCAGATTACTACAGACTGTTCTGTTTTTGACAGATTCTGTTTTTCGTGTGTTGTTTGCTTATTTTGATGAATCTATGGCTAGTATCGGGGGGTATGAACCATAGAGAAGTTGGAATACAGTAGGTTTAACACCAATATAAATAAAGAATGAGTTCATTACAGTAACTTAAAGTGGTGGTTTGTTTTCTTACACTGACGGAGCTCATGAGATTTTCTGTTGAGTTTTGTGTTGTGAACTTTTCAAGTTTTGGGTAAAGATTTGATGGATTTTGGAATAAGGAGTGGCAAGATCCTAAGCTTGGGGATACCCAAGGCACCCCAACGTAAAATTCAAGTGCAACCAAAAGCCTAAGCTTGGGGATGCCCCGGAAGGCATCCCCTCTTTCGTCTTCGTCTATCGGTAACTTTACTCGATGCTATATTATTATTCACCACATGATATGTGTTTTGCTTGGAGCGTCTTGTATGATTTGAGTCTTTGCTTTTTAGTTTACCACAATCATCCTTACTGTACACACCTTTTGGGAGAGACACACATGAATCGGAGTTTATTAGAATACTCTATGTGCTTCACTTCTATCTTTTGAGCTAGATAATTTTTCTCTAGTGCTTCACTTATGCCTTTTTAGAGCATGGTGGTGGTTTTATTTTTTAGAAATTATTGATCTCTCATGCTTCACTTATATTATTTAGAGAGTCCTTTAGAACGGCATGGTAGTTTTCCTTGGCTATAAAATTAGTCCTAATTTGATAGGCATCCAAGATGGGTATAATAAAAACTTTCATATAGAGTGCATTAAATACAATGATAAATTTGATTCTTGATAGTTGATTTGAGATATAAAGGTGGTAATGTTAGAGTCATGCTAGTTGGGTAATTGTGGAATTGAGAAATACTTGTGTTGAGGTTGGCAGGTCCCGTAGCATGCACGTATGGTAAACGTTGTGTGACAAATTTGAAGCATGGGGTGTTCTTTGATTGCTTTCCTTATGAGTGGCGATCGAGGACGAGCGATGGTCTTTTCCTATGAATCTATCCCCCTAGGGGCATGCATAGTAGTACTTTGCTTCGAGGGCTAATAAACTTTTGCAATAAGTATATGAGTTCTTTATGACTAATGTGAGTCCATGGATTATACGCACTCTTACCTTTTCGCAATTTGCTAGCCTCTACGGTACCGTCCATTGCCCTTTCTCACCTTGAGAGTTGGTGCAAACTTCGCCGGTGCATCCAAACCCCGTGATATGGTACACTCTATCACACATAAGCCTCCTTATATCTTCCTCAAAACAGCCACCATACCTACCTATTATGGCATTTACATAGCATTCCGACATATATTGCCATGCAACTTTCCACTGTTCCATTTATTATGACACACTCCATCATTGTCATATTGCTTTGCATGATCATGTAGTTGACATCGTATTTGTGGCAAAGCCCCCTTCATAGTTCTTGCATACATGTCGCTCTTGATTCATTGCATATCCCGGTACACCGTCGGAGGCATTCACATATAGTCATATTTTGTTCTAAGTATCGAGTTATAATTCTTGAGTTGTAAGTAAATAGAAGTGTGATGATTTTCATTATTAGAGCATTGTCCCGTGTGAGGAAAGGATGATGGAGACTATGATTCCCCCACAAGTCAGGATGAGACTCCGGACGAAAAATAAAAAAAAGAAAAAAAAGAAAAAAAAAAGAGGCCAAAGAAGCCCAAATGAAAAAGAAAAAAAAGGAAAAAAATAGAAAAAAATGAGAGAAAAAGAGAGAAGGGACAATGTTACTATCCTTTTTCCACAATTGTGCTTCAAAATAGCACCATGATCTTCATGATAGAGAGTTTCTTATTTTGTCACTTTCATATACTAGTGGGAATTTTCCATTATAGAACTTGGCTTGTATATTACAATGATGGGCTTCCTCAAAATGCCCTAGGTCTTCGTGAGCAAGCAAGTTGGATGCACACCCACTTAGTTTATTTTTTATAAGCTTTCATACATTTATAGCTCTAGTGCATCCGTTGCATGGCAATCCCTACTCCTCGCATTGACATCAATTGATGGGCATCTCCATAGCCCGTTGATTAGCCGCGTCAATGTGAGACTTTCTCATTTTTTGTCTTCTCACATAACCCCTATCATCATACTCTATTCCACCCATAGTGCTATGTCCATGGCTTGCGCTCATGTATTGCATGAGGGTTGAAAAGGTTGAAGCGCGTTAAAAAATATGAACCAATTGCTTGGCTTGTCATCGGGGTTGTGCATGATGGGAGAATTTTGTGTGACAAAAATGAAGCATGGCCAAACTATATGATTTTGTAGGGATAAGCTTTCTTTGGCTATGTTATTTTGATAAGACATAATTGCTTGGTTAGCATGCTTGAAGTATTACTATTTTTATGTCAATAATAAAACTTTGTCTAGAATCTTTTGGATCTAAACATTCATGCCACAATAAAGAGAATTACATTGAAAATTATGTTAGGTAGCATTCCACATCAAAAATTCGGTTTTTATCATTTACCTACTCAAGGACAAGTAGGAATTAAGCTTGGGGATGTTTGATACGTCTCCAACGTATCTATAATTTTTTATTGTTCCATGCTATTATATTATCTGTTTTGGATGTTTAATGGGCTTTAATATGCTCTTTTATATTAATTTTGGGACTAACCTATTAACCGATGGCCCAGTGCAAATTGCTGTTTTTTTTCCTATTTCAGTGTTTCGCAGAAAAGGAATATCAAACGGAATCCAAACGGAATGAAACCTTCGCGAGGATCGTTTTTTGGAACAAACGCAATCCAAGAGACTTGGAGTGGAAGTTAAGGAAGCAGCAAGGAAGCCACAAGGCAGGAGGGCGCGCCCCCACCCTCATGGGCCCCTCGCAGCTCCACCGACCTACTTCTTTCGCCTATATATACTCTTATACCCTGAAAACATCCATGGGAGCCACGAAAACACTTTTTCCACTACCGCAACCTTCTGTACCCATGAGATCCCATCTTGAGGCCTTTTCCGGCGCTCCGCCGGAGGGGGAATCGATCACGGAGGGCTTCTACATCAACACCATAGCCTCTCCGATGATGTGTGAGTAGTTTACCACAGACATTCGAGTCCATAGTTATTAGCTAGATGGCTTCTTCTCTCTCTTTGGATCTCAATACAAAGTTCTCCTCGATCTTCTTGGAGATCTATTCGATGTAAATCTTTTGTGGTGTGTTTGCCGAGATATGATGAATTGTGGGTTTATGAACTTGAGTATCTATGAATAATATTTGATTCTTCTCTGAATTCTTATATGCATGATTTGATATCATTGCAAGTCTCTTCGAATTATCGGTTTAGTTTGGCCTACTAGATTGATCTTTCTTGCAATGGGAGAAGTGCTTAGCTGTAGGTTCAATCTTGCGGTGCTCGATCCCATTGACAGAAAGGGAAACGACACGTATTGTATTGTTGCCATAGAGGATAAAAAGATGGGGTTTACATCATATTTTTTGAGTTTATCCCTCTACATCATGTCATCTTGCTTAAAGCGTTACTCCGTTCTTATGAACTTAATACTCTAGAGGCATGCTGGATAGCGGTCGATGTGTGGAGTAATAGTAGTAGATGAAGAATCGTTCGGTCTACATGACACGGATGTGATGCCTATATTCATGATCATTGCCTTATATATCATCATAACTATGTGCTTTTCTATGAATTGCTCGACAGTAATTTGTTCACCCACCGTAATATATGCTATCTTGAGAGAAGCCACTAGTGAACCTATGGCCCCTGGGTCTATTTTACATCATATTAGTTTCTTGTCAACTTGCCAATTTTTATCGCCGTTTATTTTGCAATCTTTATTTTCCAATCTATACAACAAAAATACCAAAAATATTTATCTTATTATATTTATGGATCTCACTTTTGCAAGTGGCCGTGAAGGGATTGACAACCCCTTTATCGCGTTGGTTGCAAGGTTCTAGATTGTTTGTGCAGGTACTAGGTGATCTGCGTGTAGTCTCCTACTGGATTGATACCTTGGTTCTCAAAAACTGAGGGAAATACTTACGCTAGTTTGCTGCATCACCCTTTCTTCTTCAAGGGAAAACCAACGCATGCTAAAGAGGTAGCATGTTCAATTTTGGAATTTCTCGGGGTTCATTTGGACATTTTTATACATTAACTGGGTTTCCCAGGCATTTTATGCGCATAATTCAAATTTGAACTACATGCACATTCTCCAGTGCATATGAACTGGTTGAAAAATCAAATATGTGTCCTTGGTTGCATGCTTAGGTCCCATGCAAGAAATGGGAATGAATTTCAAACACCCTGCCACCGCCACTCGGCCGCAAACATTGAGATACACTACAAGAAATATGTCAACTTGTGACCCTCACTATTGGCCGCTGAAAGGTCATAGTTTTTCATTTGCGACCTTTTTGTGACAAAAAACAGAAGGTCAAAAGGTGGCGGTCGTAAACTGAAATTAGCGACCTTCTCTGTGAGATGGTCGTAGACGTTTACGACCAAAACAGAAGGTCGTTGAACCCATGACCTTATGTTTGGTCACTGGCTATCTGCCTAGCCCACGTCGGATCCGACGTGGCAATCCGACATGGCAAAATTGCGACCAATTGAGAAGGTCGTTGATAAGATTCAGCCCGGTCCGATTGGGTGTTTTACATGGGCCAGGCCCAACAATTCGGCCTTTTTATATTGTTTTTTCTTACTAATTTTGGTCAGCTATATGGGCCAGGCCCAACTATTCAGCCTTTTTAATTTCTGGGCCATTACTACTAATTTTCTATTTTCAGCCATATTATTTTTGTGCCGGTCCACTAGTCAGATTGGTCCCACTTGTCATGTTGATATCACAATTGGACCCACATGTCAAAAATTTCAAAATTTGTCAAACAATTTTCATAAGTGGGTCCCCCTGGTCAGGTTTCCATTTCATAGGTATTGAAATTATATACATAATCAATATTTCAAACAGACTGTAGAGCAAATGAAATTCATCCAAAACAACACTAAATGTTACAATACATAATATGCTACTCTGACTAATATTACACTCCTGATATTACAATACATAATATGCTACTCTTGCTGATAGGCTTCACGGCTTCACACTTCATACTTCACCTATGCAAAAAAAGGAATAAGAACCTGTAGACAACATCAAACATAGCTTATAAGCAAGAATTGACAATAAGTTCACTTTAACAACACAAGATTTTGATATATTTTTACAGTTCATGAGGTCAGCTGACTATTAACGGCTTTCCCATAGATTACAAACAATTATGTGTACAAGGCAATTCAGCATTTAAGTTGGAAGGTGTTCAATAGCAAAATAGAACATGATATGTACTAAAAACCTTGAACTGGCAGCAACTAAATTGGCTGTTAATACAACAAGCATGACATGACAACAGCTGCTTGATAGATTTGATTAAACGTGTATGAAGCAGCAGCACGCATAGACAACGGCAGTATATATGAAGGATTATAGATTCCATAACTAGTCAACTAATCTTCCATCTATATTTCTATCAGCAGCACACTAGATAGGCCACACATTTATTCCTGCAGTACAGTGAGGTAAAAACTGATTATGGTGCTTGCCAAGTGAGGTAAAAACAGATTATCAGCAGCACACTAGATAGGCCACACATCTATATTTCTAACAGCAGCACACTAGATAGGCCACATATTTATTACATTTACATGGTGGTGGCTGGCTGGCAATCATGGCTGCTAGCTCATGCTGCCAGCGTGCGTGCACATCTCCCCGCTGGTGCCAACCCAACCCAAACGAAGTAACAGTAGAAAACCACACATGTACCAGTAAACTTCAGTATGAAACAGTTTCTCGCCGAAAGAAACTACCAAAGCATTTCCAAGAATTTCGAAGAAGCCGCCTCAAGTCAATTCAGCCAAGGATATTATTTTCCACAAGCAAAAAACTATGGTTCAGCTCCCACATGGGCATGGGGTTTTTTGGGTTTCAAGACACAAATCACAGAACTGGATGGGCATAGAGAAGGTACATTGTGAATCTACGGCGTCAACCTGCTGGAGTTACTTGTCCTCAGTGATGAGCAGCTGCTTCCTCCTTGGGCTTGGTCATCTGGACAGCCAAAAAAACATGCAACTGTAAGAAGATGGATTGATGGTAAAAAGAGAGAATAATTGTGATTCAGTGAACAGAAAACAAGACGTTATTATTCAGCAGTGATACTCAATATTTGACAAGTATGGTTTCATGTATACAAGTTAGGCAGAGCAATGTACAAGATAAATCGTTTTATATAAAGCGTGTCCAATCAATATCCAAAATGCTATCGAGCAGAGCATAGAAACCGAGTCCCAAAAATCTAATTAGCTACTGCGGTGAGAGCCACGCGCCATGCCGGCAGCGGCAGGCTGGGGCGAAGGTTGGGGAGGACGCAAGTGTTCTCAGGTTATTAACAGGGAAACTGGGGGATTAACATTTCTCAAAAAAGAAAAAAACAACTTAAAATATTGAGTGCGGCAACAACATCTACTTGTTACTGGAGTCCAGTGCAAGATGGCCAGAGGCCACTTGGCACAATGGAACCTGCACAATTTCCATCATATATATGAATCAGTTAGGAAGTAAAGTAGAGTTGAACTACCCAACCTCATACATATATATATATATAAAGTGTGCTGCTCTGCTGCTACAGGAAGTTTCATAGGCTTTCAAGTGAAGGGATACACGTTGTTCAACTGTCGTGTTTATTTTTTGTTGTTGGGGAAAGCAATAGCTTAATCAATTCACTTCTCTAAAAGTATGAACAGCCTATCACTCAAACTGTCCTTGAGTGCTAATATAGTATTGTATTGGTAAAAAACATGTCACCACGAAGAGCTTTAACAGTTAGCACCATTTTCTATTAGAGTAGTTCCGATAGAGATTTGAGAAATCTATATTAGAGAAAACTTCAGTGCATACAGAAATTCTCTCAAGTCTCATTGCAAATATCAAGTGCATACAGAAGCTTTGGTTTGAGTGGGAATGGTATGGAAGGGGCATATAAGGAAAATATACTCAAGAGTTTCATATCTACATAGAAATGATGCTGATCACATAAGTAAATAACAGTGAATGACAAACGATTTGCACTTACGATCGCTCACACACCAACCAGCACCCAAAAAGTAAAGGGTAAATAACAATATCACACTATTATCACTAGTGCACAGTTCTTCATAGAAGAAACACTGCCTAATACAGACCTACCTAGGAAATCAAAACATTGTAGGAATAGGTATATCCATATATTTTGAAGATGAACAACAGCAAAGTGATATACTTACACGCACACATGCAGTTTTAATTAATTAAATGAGCAGGCAACAAATGCAATTGGAAATCTAGGGGCAGGAGGTAGTGAGAGCAACGCATGAGGGATCGTCAAGATGTAGGGGATGGAGGTGTCTCACTTGGTTTAAAAATAAGATGCACACAAAGACAACCACATAAATATAGCAGTGCATAGTACTGAGGAAAACAGGGACATCTCTTTGCCAACATGTATAATTCGGAGCAGCAATAGCGAGCAGAGGAAGATGAGAGGGAGTTGCAGATGCTACCTGTCGTGGTGGGTCGGCGTGGACGTGCTTGAGCTCGGGGCAGGACCTCTTGGTCGCCCTAGGAGCAGAGCAGCACACGCCTCATGGCCCTCCTGCTCGCGATGCCGTACAAGCCCGCCACCTAAGAATAGCAAAATATGAGTCTGAACCAGGATATGGATTCAGCAACAATAACCATCGTCAACAAGCACACTTCCTTTCATGTAGGTTTAAAATATAAACAAACTCATGATTCAGTTATATATGATAAAACAGAACATATGGTTCAGTTATAGTCATACCACCTATACAAAGATCAGGCAAAGATATATTTTGACCTGAGGACCACCATGTCTGCCTCAGCAACTATCTAAAATTATCAAATATGCCAACAACTATTTATTGATGCTTCCCACTAAGCTTCACTAGCTACAGGTGAAATGATGAGAGGTCTAGGAAGAGCTAACACCTCATATAATCAACACACAATGATAATAATAATAATTAAAAGGAGAGAACCTATCAGATAAAGCACGCAATTTCATATCTATCCGTTTGTGAAAAGGATCGTTCAAGCCTTCAGAATTCTTATTCTGAATTTTTTTAAATCTACCCTCGGATAGGACAACTTGACAGGTCCTGATAAACCTAAACATATGGGATATATAACAGTTTATTTTTGCATATATATATATATATATATATATATATAACAGTTTATACCCAAGTGGAGAATTAGCAGAGAGATAAATGGATGGGTTAAGTGTGTGTCAGTAGCAACCTCTAGCGACTTGTACCCAAGTAAGATATACTGACTTAATCTCTCTGGTTCTTAGATCTAGTCCTGCTCGTGTTTCGGTACCATGCGTAGAGACGTGACACGATAGACTTGCTGCTGATCCGGGCAGGCACTCATTCGCCTCAGCACCCTGCCACCCTGAGGAAGTTGTCGTAGGGGCTTGACGCCGGCGGCTTCAGGAAATGTTGCTGGAAGGGATCGTCTGCCGTCTGCGGGTTGCTGGTGTTCATGTACTCGGGGTAACCCTTGAAGTTGTCGTCGGCGAACGGGTTCGTGCTCTACGGCCCGGCCTGCTTAGACAAAGCGTCGTTGGTTTCAGCATCTTGCTAAAATGTAGTACTAACATGCTTCTCTCAGATGCATTGTGAGAGACTGAAGAATGGTCTGCAGAGTGGAAATTATGCTACCTGAGGCAACAGTGGGTCATGGAAGAGGGCTAGCTCCATCTAGTTGGGCTGATGGCTTGGCAGCGGAGCTGCTTGCATGTTCGTCTGGAAGCTCATGAAGGTACACATCAGTCTTGAGGTCCACTCGCGGACGGCGGGGTCGATCACATCCTTGTACACCTTGTCCTGCCCTTGCACATACACCTCCTGCACCCACCCACACACACATTCATTCATTCATTTAGCAGCATCACCAAGTGTATGCACGCGTATGGAGCAGAGCAGAGGAGACGATTCATGAAGGAGTACCTGCCATCCGAATGGGTAGACGAAGGAGTAGCCGGCCTTCTTGTCGATGACCGGCATGAACTTGCCGTCCGCCGCCGCGACTGCACAGTACCTTTGTTGGGGCTGGCCGGCGCCATGGCCCTGACGGTGGCGGAGAGCAGCCTCCGCGCCGGCGTCTTGGAGGTTGGGGAAGGGAGGCCGAGGCCATGGATGTGGAGGGAGCTCGTCACCGGCGAGCACGATGGAGTGCAGGCACTTGGCCCTGTCCTCCTCATCCAGCGGGTCCGGCAGGGATGCGCCCCCGAGGGCGTACAGGTCGGCGAAGACGCGGGCCCCAGCGGCGGCGGCCTCGGCAGCGACCTTGCGGAGCGAGCCGCCGGCGTGAGAGGAGTTGAGGCGGCCGAGGTCGAGCCCGGAGACGATCCCCGACGGCGCCGCCTCGAGGGCCTCCCGGTGCACGCGCACGGAGGGCCGCGCCGGCGCGCCCCGCCCGCCAGCCGCCTCGTCGACGTGCAGTGGTGGTTGGATCTAGATGGGGATGGTCGTGTGGCTGTGGTGTAGCGAGCAGAGGTGGCGGCGGCGATGGAGAAAAGGGAGCGGGAGCGGCAGCGCCGAAGGGGATAAGGGAGCTAGGGTTTCGTGGGTGGATGAGGATGAGAGGGACACGGGGTGAGAGCAACGAGGGAGGTCTGGGCCGTTAGATCCGGGTGCATCCGACGGTGCTTAATGCATGATCCGCGTGACATGATTTTGGACCAATCAGAACGCATTATCTCCTTTGATGAGGTTAAGACCATTTAAATTGGTCATAATAATTGATTGAAAATAAGTTGTTAAACCTTCACATTGTGTCACCAAGTGTGACCTACTTTTCAGTAAAAATAACAAGCTTTGAATAATGCAAATATCATTAAAAAAGTGTTCTCATAAATGAGTTTTGATAAGATAATCATTTCTCGAGTGCCCAAAATGACCTTTTTTTGTGAAGGACCTACCAAATATTTGTTGCAAAATTGTACCAAATCAATTTTCTAAAATACTAGGACATATTTAATGCACAATTGACCAAATGGTTGGGTGTCAAAAGTTTTGATCCACCTCTTGTGAAAAAGACAAATTTCTGCCGATTCTGGAGGAAGCGGGTCAAATTTGAACTGCAGCTGCCTCATAGTTTGCTCTTTATTTTTTCCAAAAATCATTTCTAGGTACATAACTATTTATTTAATCATAGAAACATCAAAAGTTTTCCAAGATTCAACAACTAGCTAGGAACGGTCAAGCCCGCAGTTTTGACCGCATTTTGAAACGGGCATAAATTTATTTAAAAAATCAAAAAATTGGAAAACCTTCGCATGTCATTATATGTGACCAAGTTACCAGGAAAAATAATAAACTTGTAATACGAAAATTATTTTTAGAAAGTGTTCTCAGAAACGAGCTATCACGTGTGGAGATCAATGGCTTTCAAGCCAAATGATCAATCTTATGGCCACATTCATGGCATAGTTTGTTCAAATGATCTGATATTGTGGACAAGGGTGCATCTTGGAATGAAAAACAATGTTGCCTGAGGGAGTTATCATTTTCTTTGCACGAAAAAATCATTTTCCATTTTTTGAGTGCCCAAAATGAGCTTTTTTTGTGAAGGACCTACCACATTTTTGTGGAAAAATTGTACCAAATCAATTTTCTAAAATACTAGGGCATATTTAATGCACAATTGACCAAATGGTTGGGTGTCAAATTTTTTGATCTACCTCTTGTGAAAAAGACAAATTTCTGCCGATTCAGTAGGAAGTGGGTCAAATTTGAACTGTAGCTGCCTCATAGTTTGCTATTTATTTTTGCCAAAAATTATTTCTAGGTACATAAGTATCTATTTAATCAGAGAAACATCAAAAGTTTTCCAAGATTCAACCACTAGCTAGGAATGGTCAAGCCCGCCGTTTTGACCGCATTTTCAAACGGGCAGAAAAAATTCAAAAAATCAAAAAATTGGAAAACCTCCGCATTGTGTCATTATATGTGACCAAGTTACCAGTAAAAATAATAAACTTATAATACGAAAAATATTTTTAGAAAGTGTTCTCAGAAATGAGCTATCATGCGTGAAGATTCATGGCTTTCAAGCCAAATGATCAATCTTATGGCCACATTCATGGCATAGTTTGTTCAAATGATCTCATATTATGCACAAGGGTGCATATTGGAATTCCAAACAATGTTGCCTAAGGGAGTTATCATTTTCTTTGCACGAAAAAATCATTTTCCATTTTTTGAGTGCCCAAAATGAGCTTTTTTTGTGAAGGACCTATCAAATATTTATTGCAAAATTGTACCAAATCAATTTTCTAAAATACTATGACATATTTAATGCACAATTGACCAAATGTTTGGGTGTCAAAAGTTTTGATCCACCTCTTGTGAAAAAGACAAATTTCTACCGATTCAGTAGGAAGCGGGTCAAATTTGAACTGCAGCTGCCTTATAGTTTGCTCTTAATTTTTTCCAAAAATCATTTCTAGGTACATAACTATCTATTCAATCATAGAAACATCAAAAGTTTTCCAAGATTCAACAACTAGCTAGGAACGGTCAAGCCCGCAGTTTTGACCGCATTTTGAAACGGGCATAAAAAATTTAAAAAAATCAAAAAATTGGAAAACCTTCGCATTGTGTCATTATATGTGACCAAGTTACCAGTAAAAATAATAAACTTGTAATACGAAAATTATTTTTAAAAAGTGTTCTCAGAAACGAGCTATCACGTGTGGAGATCAATGGCTTTCAAGCCAAATGATCAATCTTATGGCCACATTCATGGCATAGTTTGTTCAAATGATCTCATATTGTGCACAAGGGTGCATATTGGAATGGCAAACAATGTTGCCTAAGGAGGTTTTCATTTTCTTTGGACGAAAAAACCTTTTTCCATTTTTTTAGTGCCCAAAAGGAGGTTTTTTGTGAAGGACCTCCTAAATAATTGTTGCAAAATTGGACCAAATCAATTTTCTAAAATACTAAGACATATTTAATGAACAATTGACAAAATGGTTGGGTGTCAAAAGTTTTGATCCACCTCTGGTGAAAAAGACAAATTCCCGCTGATTCAGTAGGAAGCGGGTCAAATTTGAACTGTAGGTGCCTCATAGTTTGCTCTTTATTTTTTCCAAAAATCATTCCTATTTACATAAGTACCTATTTAATCATAAATACATGGTTTGGTGGCGATACGTCGAGGTTTGGACGGTGGCCGAGGGCCCCAACACTAGAGCGCGTAAACTCGCATGCCCGCCGCGCGGTCACCGCGTGACCGTGGCGTTGCCATGTGTTCTGGGCGGCCTAGGCATGTCTAGTGGGTTGGGCACTCCCCAGGTAGGTGCTAGGAAGAAAATGACAACATAAGATTCTCATGAGGAGACCGATCGATGCTCAAACATGAATAAGCAGCCAAGTGTTTGATTAGCGGTACGGGAAATGCACATGGATAATGGGCGTGAGTTTTGGCTGAGGATGATCAGTTACTAAGAAGACCGTCTTCACAAATTTTCAGCTCAAAAGGAGGAGCCTAGGTGGTACTTGCTTTGCAAAGTACCACACTGGACATAAATACGAATGTTGAAGCTGGGCTCAAAATAATGAATGGATTGAGCTGGCATTTGGTGGAGGATGGTTACTTGGGCATAGGAAAGCACTGTAGAAAATGGATACCATTTGGACATGCCAAAGTGGTACTTCCTTCACAAAGTGTTTTTCTGAACAGAATAGGAAAATGAATATTTTTTTAATTATTTTTGAACTAGGCAAGGAAGTTTTTTTACATATTTGACGAAGATATGACCCAAAGAATTTATGAGATTTTTTCGGGAATTTTGGGAATGACAGAAATATAGGTTGCTTCACAACCTAAGGCAAAAACTGCCACATGGACATGACACATAGGCAAAACTGATGAGGTGGCGCCTAGTCATAGCAGCGCACCACAATTTACAAGGTTATGACCATCTATATTGGTCATGATCAGCTAGAAATAAGGCAGCGGACCAGTGCTATCTGCTTTATGACCATTTCGTGTAAGGAAATTACGACCTTTCTGACCAAAATGGTCGTTATAGTTTAGGGTTTGGAGCCCCCCGAACAGCTTTTGACCAATTGGTCTCAAATGGTCATAGATCTATGACCAATTCTTCCAGGGTCACTGACAGAAGGTCACTAGTTGACATATTTCTTGTAGTGATACATGGTTTTTAAATTCTAGTAAATCCAAAACTCGTCTGAAATTCATGAAACTTGGCATGCTATCATGGAGCGGCATTAACATCCGTGGTAAATTTTTTGTCCCATTTGGGGCAGGTTTGGGTATAAGCTTCTCACAAACCTTAGCTTCTCACAACAAGCGTGATGGTTTCGGAAGGGACCGTGCCACCTTTCCGGACGAAACGATATCTGTTGCCTCTTATTGCTTTCAAAATCTTTCGAGTGTCAACATAGAACAACAGAAGTGTTGAGTTCAACGTTGGAATTTTTCGGGGTTCGTTTGGACATTTTTATACATTAAAAGGGTTTCCCAGGCATTTTATGCACATATTTGAAATTTGAACTACATGCACATTCTCCAGTACATATAAACTAGTTGAAAATCAAATATATGTCCTTGGTTGCATGCTTAGGTCCCATGGAAGAAATGGGAATGAATTTCAAACACCCTGCCACCGCCACTCGGCTGCAAACATTGAGATACATGGCTTTTAAATTCTAGTAAATCCAAAAATCGTTTGAAATTCATGAAACTTGGCATGCTATCATGGAGCAGCATGAACATGTCGTGGTAAAAAAATTGTCCCATTTGGGGCAGGTTTGGGTATAAGCTTCTCACAAACCTTAGCTTCTAACAACAAGCGTGATGGTTTCGGTAGGGACCGTGCCACCTTTGGGGACGAAACAATATCCGTTGCCTCTTATTGCTTTCAAAAACTTTCGAGTGTCAACATAGAACAACAGGAGTGTTGAGTTCAATGTTGGAATTTTTCGGGGTTTGTTTGGACATTTTTATACATTAACAGGGTTTCCCAGGCATTTTATACGCATAATTTAAATTTGAACTACATGCACATTCTCCAGTACATATAATCTAGTTGAAAAATCAAATATGTGTCCTTGGTTGCATGCTTAGGTCCCATGCAAGAAATGGGAATGAATTTCACACCCTGCCACAGCCACTCGGCCGCAAACATTGAGATACATGGCTTTTAAATTCTAGTAAATCCAAAACTTGTTTGAAATTCATGAAACTTGGCATTTTATCATGGAGCAGCATCAACATCTCGTGGTGAAATTTTTTTTCCCATTTGGGGCAGGTTTGGGTATAAGCTTCTCACAAGAAGCGTGATGGTTTCGGTAGGGAACGTGCCACCTTTGGGGACGAAACGTTATATGTTGCCTCTTATTGCTTTCAAAAATTTTCTAGTGTCAACATAGAACAACTGGAGTGTTGTGTTTACTTTTGGAATTTTTCGGGGTTCGTTTGGACATTTTTATACATTAACTGGGTTTTCTAGGCATTTCATTTGCATAATTCAAATTTGAACTACATGCACAAGCTCCAGTTCATATAAATTGGTTGAAAAATCAAATTTGTGTCCTTCGAGGCATGCTTAGGTCCCATGCAAGAAATGGGAATGAATTTCAAACACCAGGGCACTGTTGACTGCCGGCAAAATGTTGAGATACTTTGTTTTTAAATTCTAGTAAATCCAAAACTCGTCTGAAATTCATGAAACTTGGCATGCTATAAGGGAATGGCACCCAACATGCTGTGGTATTTTTCGTGTCCATTTTGAGAGAAGACGCACTCGAATAACAGCCAACAAAGGCATTTTGAAACAAATAGCCGCCACTGTAACATCTCAAACGTTTTGTATAATTCAAATTGTGTGCATTCTGTTAACCATTCACATGATGCCACGCCTCACTCTTTTAATGACTAGGAGGTGTCCTGCGGACATGTGCTTGAGTGCTTGACTAAACGGAAGGCGTGCGAGCTGTACTCCAATGTGGAGGCTCAACGGGAAGTGTGCGAGCTGTACGCCGCGCAGGCTCACCGGGAAGCGAGCCCTTTGACTTCCATGGCCGCCCACCTTGCTCGCATCCTCTCCATTAATGGCGCCCAAGCCACAGTTTAATTTTTGTTTTTAAATATAAAACACTCATCGCAAACGTTTTAGTTAGAACACCCGTATGCAAACCGACAGCTTCCCCAGGAAGCCAAGGGAAAATGTGCCGAGCAGGATTTGTGCAGCTCTTGATCGCAAATGTTTTAGATAGAACACCCGTATGCAAAGTGTGAGCTATGGTCTTCCACCTTAAGTCGAGGGAAAATCCGTAGCGTAGGATTTGTGCATCCCTTCAATGCAAACAGTTGTTTTGGATGACCCATGTGCAACCACGTACAAACAATTTGGTAAGATTGGCATCTGTCATATTGGGTATGTTGCCATTTGTCAAACTGGAAAGATTTACATTTGTTGATCTAGTAACATTGCCATTTGTCAATCCTTGTAACACTGCGATTTGTCAAGATACGCAGCTAGAAATCACTAGCACTATATAATTTTTGCAACTAAAATTCAGTAATTAAGCATAGATTTCATTCATAGATTAATCAGTCGTTCTTAATTTATACAAACAGTTCAACTCGACAACTGAACCGACCAAACTTTTCCCCAATTGTTGCCGACCACGTACTGAAATAGCTAGTTCAACTATATATACTAGCTAATTTTAAGTACGTTGTACAGTTCGACCACACATCTATAGTCAGGTGAACTGAACAAAATAGCCCCTAAATATTACTACTACCACGGAGGGGCTTTGTGCTACTTCCGGCAGCCTCTCCTCTGCCGAGCACGCTCAGTAAGAGGCAGAGGAGGAGGAGGAGCCTAGTGACGAGCTGGAGAAATGCAATATGGTGCCTGCCGCTGCTGCATGTTCAGCAATGCTCGCCAGCTCAAATGCCCACTAGAGCTCCAGATGATCCCTCTCGAAGCGGCTGGACTGCTCGTGGATCTTCTGACTCCTCGCCTCTGCGTCGGCGTGTGCTGCGACCACGCCTGCGGTAAGGCTCTTTGCATGCTCGACGAGGCGCTCCTCCTCCTCCCGCAGGAACTCGATGTAGCGCGCAAGGTCGCTGACGCACGTGCGGCCCTTCACCTCCGCCTCCCTCCTTCGGGCGGCGGTGGCGGAGCGAGTGATGATCCCGGCGGTCGACGGTGGGCTGGCGGCCACGGCGGCCGACGATGGGGTGGCGGCCACGACGACCACCTCCCGCTTTTGGGCCGCGGTGCCAGAGCGGGTGATGGCCACGGTGGCCGGCAGTGGGGTGGCGGCCACGACGACCACCTCCCGCCTTCGGGCCACGGCGGTAGAGCGGGAGATGGCCCTGGATTTCGACGGTGGTGTGGCGGCAATGGCGGCCGACAATAGCTGTCGACGGGCAGCGGCGGCGGAGCGTGTGGTGGGTGTTCCGCGCACACCCAAGAGGGACGCCACATGCACTACACTATGCCGGGGATTGCGCCGCCGCTGCGGTGTAGCCTCCTAGCTGGAGCTGTCCTCTGATGACGGCGGAGTGGCTGAGCGACGATGACGGACCGGTGCCATTGGCGATTGTGAGAGAAGCATACGAGATAAGCTATAGGGAGGGGTGGGAAAATGCGATGCAGGATTTGTCGCGCGTGAGGGTTTTTATAGCAGGCCGGTAAGCATAGGGATTTTGGGGAATTTCACCGAGTCGGGCGGGAAGCTTGCGCGGGAACCTGCGAGGTTGTACAGGAACGGGCTCACCGACGATTCATTGGCGCCACCGTTTGGCCAAAAGAATGCCCCCGCGCGCTGCGCAAGCTTGCGCTGTAAGCCGTTTGTGGTAGCGGGGTGACAAGACGTGCGAGAGGAGGACGAAAGGACACTGATGTCTACTACGCAACCTTCTCCTTGTAGACGTTGTTGGGCCTCCAAGTGCAGAGGTTTGTAGGACAGTAGCAAATTTCCCTCAAGTGGATGACCTAAGGTTTATCAATCCATGGGAGGCGTAGGTTGAAGATAGTCCCTCTCAAACAACCCTGCAACCAAATAACAAAGAGTCTCTTGTGTCCCCAACACACCCAATACAATGGTAAATTGTATAAGTGCACTAGTTCAGCGAAGAGATGGTGATACAAGTGCAATATGGATGGTAGATATAGGTTTTTGTAATATGAAAATATAAAAACGGCAAGGTAACAAGTGGTAAAAGTGAGCGTCAACGGTATTGCAGTGCGTTGAAACAAGGCCTAGGGTTCATACTTTCACTAGTGCAAGTTCTCTCAACAATAATAACATAATTGGTTCATATAACTATCCCTCAACATGCAACAAAGAGTCACTCCAAAGACACTAATAGCGGAGAACATTCGAAGAGATTATGGTAGGGTACGAAACCACCTCAAAGTTATTCTTTCTGCTCGATCTATTCAAGAGTCCATAGTAAAATAACACGAAGCTATTCTTTCCGTTCGATCTATCATAGAGTTTGTAATAGAATAACACCTTAAGACACAAATCGACCAAAACCCTAATGTCACCTAGATACTCCAATGTCACCTCAAGTATTCGTGGGTATGATTATATGATATGCATCACAGAATCTCAGATTCATCTATTCAACAACCACAAAGTACTTCAAAGAGTGCCCCAAAGTTTTACCAGAGAGTCAAAACGAAAACGTGTGCCAACCCTTATGCATAAGTTCATGGGCGGAACCCGCAAGTTGATCACCAAAACATACATCAAGTGGATCACGTGAATATCCCATTGTCACCACAGATAAGCACGGCAAGACATACATCAAGTGTTCTCGAATCCTTAAAGACTCAATCCGATAAGATAACTTCAAAGGGAAAACTCAATCAATTACAAGAGAGTAGAGGGGGAGAAACATCATAAGATCCAACTATAATAGCAAAGCTCGCGATACATCAAGATTGTATCACCTCAAGAACACGAGAGAGAGAGAGAGATCAAACACGTAGCTACTGGTACATACCCTCAGCCCCGAGGGTGGACTACTCCCTCCTCGTCATGGAGAGCACCGGGATGATGAAGATGGCCACCGGTGAGGGATCCCCCCTCCGGCAGGGTGCCGGAACAGGGTCCCGATTGGTTTTTGGTGGCAACAGAGGCTTGTGGCGGCGGGACTCCCGATCTATTCCGTTCCCCGATGGTTTTAGGGTATATGGAGATATATATAGGCGAAAGAAGTCAGTAAGGGGAGCCACGACGGGCCCACGAGGGTGGAGGGTGCGCCCAGGGGGTGGGCGCGCCCCCTGCCTCGTGCCTTCCTCGTTGCTTCCCTTACGTATACTCCAAGTCTTCTGGACTGCTTCCGTTCCAAAAATAACTTTCCCGGAGGTTTCATTCCGTTTGGACTCCGTTTGATATTCCTTTTCTTCGAAACACTGAAACAAGGGAAAAAACAGAAACTAGCACTGGGCTCTGGGTTAATAAGTTGGTCCCAAAAATAATATAAAAGTGCATAGTAAAGCCCATTAAACATCCAAGATGGATAATATAATAGCATGAATACTTCATAAATTATAGATACGTTGGAGACGTATCAGCATCCCCAAGCTTAATTCCTGCTCGTCCTCGAGTAGGTAAATGATAAAAGAAACAATTTATGAAGTGTGAATGCTAGCAGGTGCATAAGTTTAATCAATGATAATTTCAATCACCTTTTCTAGCATCATCATATGTCATAACAGTAGCTCATATCATAAAACTTTGCATGATCAAGTAACAAACTATTCACATGTTAAAATATAGATCATTAACTTTCTTGAAAACTAACAAACTATGTTCTCAGTCATCAAACAATTGCAATTCATCTTATTTTCAGGAAGAGTCTATGTTAGAGCTTTGATTCAGCAAACTTCACATTCTCAACTATCATTTAGTCTTCCATGATTGCTACGACTCAAAGCATATTTTTAGAACAAATAGTATCATCGAACACAGAGAAAGATAGGGTTAATGTTTCGCCTCCCAACCTTTTACCTCAAGGGTAATGTCAACAGTAATAATTCATGATCAAATATATTTGAATGTCCATATATGCTTAGATCTTTCCATCGCATGATGCTTGCCAACTAAAGAGTAGGTTGGAATGAGAAGGAATACTACTGACTCTTGCATAAAAGTAAAAGATAGGCCCTTCACAGAGGGAAGCAGGGATTTGCAGAGGTGCCAGAGCTCGAAGCAAAAACAGAGATGAAAATAATTTTGAGAGGTATGCTTTCATTGTCAACATAACGACCAAGAGTTCCCAATATCTTCCATACTAGATACATCATAGGCGGTTCCCACGCAGAAAGGTAAAGATTTTACTCCCCCTCCACCAACAATCACACTCCACGGCTTGTCCAAAACAACGGGTGTCGTCCAACTTTCAACAATCCTGGGGGAGTTTTGTTTAAATTATTTGCGAATTTGTTTTTGATCTTTTGATCATAGGACTGGGCATCCCAGTTACCAGCCATTTTCTCGTGAATGATGAGCGGAGTCCACTCATCATGAGAATAACCCACCTAGCATGGAAGATACTGACAGCCCCTAATCGCTACATGAGCGATTCGGGCATACAAAACAGATTTATTTGAAGGTTTAGAGTTTGGCACATGCAAATTTACTTGGAACGACAGGTAAATACCGCATATAGGTAGATATGGTGGACATTCATGGAAGAAACTTGGTTCAAGGAATTTGGATGCACAAGCAGTATTCCTGCTTAGTACAGATATTTTGGCTAGCAAAGGATTCTAAATAGCAAGCACCACATGTTACAGGATCCATAACAATATAACTTCTATACAAATATACCCAAGCATAACTCATTATGTTGTCTTCCTTGTCCAACTTCAACTAATTTGATCAAGTTTGAAAATAATTAATGGGGATCACAATCATAGAAGATGTCCAAGATAGTATATTTATATGTGAAATCTCTCTTCCTTCAATATTCTTTCATGAATTGTTCTAGTGACCAATACAATGTTTGCTAACCTTCAATAAATTTACCACCTCTACTTCTTATATGTGAAGGCATTACTCCCCATGGGAAGGGCATATGAAACATATATAATTTCAGATTTATGACATTCAAATCATTCAACCATTTACTCATAGGATATAAGTGAAGCACACGAATAAATGATAAACTACTCCAAAAAGATATAAGTGAAGATCAATGAGCAGTAAAACAATTATGTAGCTATGTGAAGACTCTCTCTCATTTAAGAATTTCAGATCTTGATATTTTATTCAAACAGAAAGCAAAACAAAAGAAAATAAAATGACGCTCCAATCAAAACACATATCATGTGGTGAATAAAAATATAGCTCCAAGTAAAGTTACCGATGAACGAAGACGAAAGAGGGGATGCCTTCCGGGGCATCCCCAAGCTTAGGATATTGGTTATCCTTGAATATTAACTTGGGGTGCCTTGGGAATCCCCAAGCTTAGGCTGTTGCCACTCCTTATTCCATAGTCCATTGAATCTTTAGCAAAACTTGAAAACTTCACAACACAAAACTCAACAGAAAACTCGTGAGCTCCGTTAGCGAAAGAAAACAAAACACCACTTCAACGTATTGTAATGAACTCATTCTTTATTTGTATTGGTGTTAACTCTACTGTATTCCAACTTCTCTATGGTTTATAAACTATTTTACTAGCCATAGATTCATCAAAATAAGCAAACAACACACGAAAAACAGAATTTGTCAAAAACATAATAGTCTGTAGTAATCTGTAACTAACGCAAACTTCTGGAACTCAAAAAATTCTAAAATAAATTGGTGGACCTGAGGAATTTGTCTAGTAATAATCTGCAAAAATAATCAACTAAATAGCACTCTCCAGTAAAATGTTTTAGCTAATCTCGTGAGCGCTAAAGTTTCTGTTTTTTACAGCAAGATCATAAAGACTTCACCCAAGTCTTCCCAAAGGTTCTACTTCGCACAAACACTACTTAAAACACAAAACCACATCTAAAAGGAATATAGATGGATTATTTATTCCTAAACAGAACCAAAAAGCAAGAAACTAAAATAAAATTGGGTTGCCTCCCAACAAGCGCTATAGTTTAACGCCCCTAGCTAGGCATGATGATTTCAATGATGCTCATATAAAAGATAAGAATTGAAACATAAAGAGAGCATCACGAAGAATATGACCAGCACATTTAAGTCTAACTCACTTCCTATGCATAGGGATTTTGTGACCAAAAAACTTATGGGAACAATAATCAACTTGCATAGGAAGGTAAAACAAGCATAACTTCAAGATTTTCAACACATAGAGAGGAAACTTGATATTATTGCAATTCCTACAAGCATATATTCCTCCCTCATAATAATTTTCAGTAGCATCATGAATGAATTCAACCATATAACCAGCACATAAATCATTCTTTTCATGATCTACAAGCATAGAATTTTTACTACTCTCCTCATAAGCAAAATTCTTCTCTTTCGGAACAGTGGGAGTATCATAAGAGACTCGAATACTATAAATTGTTTCCACATTAAAAGCGTAATGTTCAGAAAAAGGGTAATCATAATCATGACAAGTTTTATAAATATAATCATTACTACTTTTTATAGCATAAGTTTCATCACAATAATCATCATAAGTAGCAACTTTGTTCTCATCATAATCAATTGAAACCTCTTCCGAAATAGTGGATTCATTACTAAATAAAGTCATGACCTCTCCAAATCCACTTTCATAAATATTACAATAAGATTCAACATCCTCCAAAATAGTGGGATCATTACTTCCTAAAGTTGACACTCTTCCAAACCCACTTTCATCAATATAATCATCATAAGTAGGAGGCATGCTATCATCATTATAAATTTGCATATCAAAACTTGGGAGGCTAATAACATCATCTTCATTAAACATAACATCCCCAAGCTTGGCACAAACATTAATTTTAGTAAATATATTCTCATATATGTCATCCTCATCAAACATAGCTTCCCCAAGCTTGGGCCCTTTCATATCATAAGCATAATCATTCCCATCATTAATAGTATGGATAGCACCAATAGTATAGCAATTATCATCATCCCAATGAGTAATAGGAGCAACATCATTTGGGAGAGATACCTTTCTACCTTTGCTTCTCCATTTTTTCTTTTTCTTATTCTTCACCACATCATGTGTGGGTTCAATCCTCTTTTTGGAGCTCCTTATTAATGAGATTGGTTGAATAGAAGGCTCCTCCTCGTTACCTGATTCATCATAAGAAATAATAGGGGAATATTGGGAAGTATCTTCCCTTTCGTTAGTATTCTCTTCATCTTCTATTTGTTTTCTTTTCTTTATCTAATTGGCAATATAAGGATTTTCAATGCAATTCACCGCACAATACATATAAATTTCTTCTAGATCAATATCGAGGAATTTCTCGAGGTTATATTCTGGAATAATCTTAGTTTGATGTTTCATTTCTTCATAACCCAAAAGCAAACTAAGTTCACTATAATGTGCAAGGGAAATCAAGTCATCACAATTTTTGGACATGATTCGATCATGAAACAATTTGCATTTGATATTTAAATGACCATGTTCATTGCAAAGGGCACAAGTATGGCCAAGAAATTTTAAATTTTCAGCACTAACATTTAGCCTTTCTTGCAACCATTTAGTTTCTAAATGCTTATGCCTCTTGCAATATCTATCTTCCCTATTTGGTGTGTACTTGAGAACCCAATGCACTCCACAAAAATTGACATGTTTATAGGAGACATTTTCAACATAACTAGTGCAATCATTATTAGTACTATGGATATTCAAAGAGTTCATACTAACAACATTGCAATCATGCTCATCATTCAAAGATTTAGTGCCAAACATTTTAATGCATTCTTCTTCTAACACTTTGGCACAATTTTCCTTTCCATCATACTCACGAAAGATATTAAAAAGATGAAGCGTATGAGACAAACTCAATTCCATTTTTTTGTAGTTTTCTTTTATAGACTAAACTAGTGATAAAACAAGAAACAAAAAGATTCGATTGCAAGATCTAAAGATATACCTTCAAGCACTCACCTCCCCGGCAACGACGCCAGAAAAGAGCTTGAGGTCTACTACGCAACCTTCTCCTTGTAGACGCTGTTGGGCCTCCAAGTGCAGAGGTTTGTAGGACAGTAGCAAATTTCCCTCAAGTGGATGACCTAAGGTTTATCAATCCGTGGGTGGCGTAGGTTGAAGATGGTCTCTCTCAAACATCCCTGCAACCAAATAACAAAGAGTCTCTTGTGTCCCCAACACACCCAATACATAAATTGTATAGGTGCACTAGTTCGGCGAAGAGATGGTGATACAAGTGAAATATGGATGGTAGATATAGGTTTTTGTAATCTGAAAATATAAAAACAGCAAGGTAACAAGTGGTAAAAGTGACCGTAAACGGTATTGCAATGCCTTGAAACAAGGCCTAGGATTCATACTTTCACTAGTGCAAGTTCTCCCAACAATAATAACATAATTGGATTATATAACTATCCCTCAACATGCAACAACGAGTCACTCCAAATACACTAATAGCGGAGAACATTCGAATAGATTATGGTAGGGTACGAAACCACCTGAAAGTTATTCTTCCTGCTCGATCTATTCAAGAGTCCGTAGTAAAATAACACGAAGCTATTCTTTCCGTTTGATCTATCATAGAGTTTGTACTAGAATAACACCTTAAGACAGAAATCAACCAAAACCCTAATGTCACCTAGATACTACAATGTCACCTCAAGTATCCGTGGGTATGATTATACGATATGCATCACGCAATCTCAGATTCATCTATTCAACCAACACAAAGTACATCAAAGAGTGCCCCAAAGTTTTACTGGAGAGTCAAAACGAAAACGTGTGCCAACCCCTATGAATAAGTTCATGGGTGGAACCCGCAAGTTGATCACCAAAACATACATCAAGTGGATCACATGAATATCCCATTGTCACCACAGATAAGCACGGCAAGACATACATCAAGTGTTCTCAAATCCTTAAAGACTCAATCCGATAAGATAACTTCAAAGGGAAAACTCAATCAATTACAATAGAGTAGAGGGGGAGAAACATCATAAGATCCAACTATAATAGCAAAGCTCGCGATACATCAAGATCGTATCACCTCAAGAACATGAGAGAGAGAGATCATACACATAGCTACTGGTACATACCCTCAGCCCCGAGGGTGAACTACTTCCTCCTCGTCATGGAGAGCACCGGGATGATGAAGATGGCCACCGGTGAGGGATCCCTCCTCCGGTAGGGTGCCGGAACACGGTCCCGATTGGTTTTTGGTGTCTACAGAGGCTTGCGGCGGCGGAACTCCTGATCTATTCTGTTCCCCGATGGTTTTAGGGTATATGGAGATATATAGGCGAAAGAAGTCGGTAAGGGGAGCCACGAGGGGCCCACGAGGGTGGAGGGCGCGCCCAGGGGGGTGGGCGCGCCCCCCTGCCTCGTGCCTTCCTCGTTGCTTCCCTTACGTATACTCCAAGTCTTCTGGACTGCTTCCGTTCCAAAAATAACTTTCCCGAAGGTTTCATTCCATTTGGACTCTGTTTGATATTCCTTTTCTTCGAAACACTGAAACAAGGGATAAAAAACAGAAACTGGCACTGGGCTCTGGCTTAATAAGTTTGTCCCAAAAATAATATAAAAGTGCATAGTAAAGCACATTAAACATCCAAGATGGATAATATAATAGCATGAATACTTCATAAATTATAGATACGTTGGAGAAGTATCAGACACGTACACATACGGTTAATAAAAAAACATTTGTGATTTAATTACCTGCTATACCCCCGTCCTGGTTGATAAGTAGGATTCAACTAATAAAATACGAATGCATGTCGCCAAAGATTATATCTTTGCTGTCGTATTTGAACATAGTTTCCAGCTATACAATTTTTGTAACATGCATTAACACTTTTTTGGTTAAATTTAAGGTTATATACCAGCAAGCATTTTACCGCAACACACACGGCTTATTCCATCACAAACAGCTCGGATGGATCAACTGTATGCCACGTATCGCAGACGCAACTCTAATCTGATTCGTGCTTGATGTCTCCGACATCGCTCGCACAGTTCGTCTTATTTGCCATGTATCACTGTGTCGGCCTCTGCTCGCGTCCCTCGGCAAGCTCTGCTCATTGTTAGGCGCTGCAGCGCGCGGTGCTCGCCGTTAGGCGCCGCGGCGCGCTCTGCTTGCGTCCGTTGGCGTGCTCTGCTCGCGTCCGTTGGCGCGCTCTGCTCGCGTCCGTCGGCGCGCTCGGCTTGTGGACAGCTTTTCCTTGCGTGTTCAACTGCTATATGCATATATATATGGTTGCTCGCCGTTTAGGCGACCGCGGAGCGCTCTGCTCGCGTCCCTCCGCGCGCGCTCTGCCAGCCGTTTGGCGTGCGCACGATCACGTCGGGGGCCCCATATGCATGCGGTTGCGCCGCGTGCGTTGCCACGCGATGCAGTTACGTCCGGCACGACGGAGTTACGCACTTTAAATTAGAACTGCCATCAAGGGCCTGCCGATATTACTGGCCGTCCGGCTTAGTCTCTTCAACCTTTCAATCACGCCCCACAACACAACAAGCACACCCACGATGACACATAGAGAGGGGATGTCCAGCAGTGCTCCCATGGAGTTCGGCGAGCATAGAGTGGAGACCCATGCGAGGGAGACAGATCTCTTGGTGGTTTACACCATCGACCCGGCCGTGGTGGACGACTACATCAACAACGTTGAGTAGTTGCTTGCTCGAGACAAGTACAAGGTGGTCGGCATCGACCTCCAGTACACCGTCGGTCGTCCCAGCATAGATCAGAAGGTTGTCGTCGCCCAGTTGTGCGTGCGCCATCATGTCCTCATCTACCACTATTGCATGGCTACAGAGCCTTGCGACCGTTTCAACAGGTTTATCAACACCACCGACTACAAGTTCGCCACGGTGGAAACCAAAGACGATGTCAATGCGCTCAGTGTTACGAGCTTGGCCTGCAAGAACCTTGTCGAAATCCGTGACCACTACAGGGTCTGGGGCAGCACGAAGAAGGACTCCCTGGTCAAACTCGCCTCGGCCATCATCGACCCCTACTACAAAAAGATGAAGCAGGATGCCCAGAGAACAAGTCCCCTATCCTGGCACAGGGCCTGGATGCGGCAACTGGATGAACCTCACCTCAGGTTCGTGGCCAAGAGCGTGTACACATGCTACGAGATGCACAGGCGGATCGTTGACATGAGGAAGTACCTCGTTACCCAAATCGACGAGCCCGGATCGAGCCACGAGCAGAGCAAGCGTCACAGGAAGTAGATGATGATCAGATGATCATTTATGCTACTTAATCATGCATGTAATATATAGTTTACTTTATTGGTGTGTGGAAATGTCATGTGTGTAGTAGCCACCTATGTAATTATGAATGTAATAGTTTACTTTGGTGCGTGCAAATGCCATGGTTGTAGTAGCCACCTATGTAAGTGGATGTTTAATTTGGTTATGAAAGCATGTCCTTATAAGTGTGTATATATATATATATGTTGTTGTTCTGTATGCAATCCCATCGCACAACACACACGTCTTATTAGCCGCATCCTTCTGTGTTATTATTGTTCTTCACACACATTTTGATTACAGACCTGTTTGCCGCGTATCACACACATCTTGTTAAGTTGAACCATTTCTGTTCTCATGTCTCAACGCAAACAGTTCATCCGAGTGAACCGCATGCCGTATATCGCACACACCTTCATCTGGCTGACCGTTTCTTTTGTGTTGCCTAATCACAAACAATTCATCCGAGTGAACCGTATGATGTATATCGCACACACCTCCATCTGGCTGCACGTTTCTTTTGTTCCTCCTCATCGCAAATAGTTAACTGAACTGAACCGTATGCCCTGCATTGCACACGCAACTAAAATCTGAACCGCGTTTGATGGCTCCGCCATCGCAAACGTTTGGCTCATTTTTGACGGTTTTTTACACCACCGTTTGCGATTATGGCATCGCACACAGTTTCGTCGAAGGGTCTCTGATCCTAATGTCGCGTTAGCAGCATCCTGCAGTAGTGCTCCCTAGGTTATAACTTGTGTCACCCTGGCTCAGAAAAACCGGAATGCCCCGTATTCCAGCCCGGAGATCAAGGTGAAGTCTTCTGGAATACGGCACTGCTTAGCATAGAACAAACCAGCTCTCTATTACAACATGAATACGAATACAAAGTCTCCGATATTACAATGACTAACATCGGCACGACGACACTACGCCAACCACAGTTGTTCTATGCAAGCAGCATAATAACTCGAGGCAGTGGAACTTCTACTGGCAGCGGAACAACGAACGACGACGATGGACTCCAATGCGCAGGGACTCTGGATGGAACATTTATCCTAGCTCGCGAACACAGGAACCACACCAAACAAGCAAGCAATCCAAGCTCGACCTGCAAACTGGCATGACACGCCAGGTCAGTACATTGAATGTACTTGCAAGCTCACAATTAACCAAAAGCAGTCAAGCCAGACAACAACATGGCATTTACAGGTTAACAAGGATTACATGATACTATCAGACCAATCATAGCATGTACAACATGATACCGCTAGAACAATACGAGCATGGCATGAACATATGAACATGATGATACTAGCATGCAACCTGATGACGTTATCCTGCACTAACTCTGCTCGGGTTACCTCGTAACCATCACATGCATAAGCTTACCATCGCGGACATCACACAATCATCTCAGGATCCAATCAAGCTTGGTATTACAATATCGTAGTAATCAGTACATGATCACAAGGAGCTTGACCTTTACCAGTGATTCTCGCATGACACCACAAATATCCAACAAGTCGGTATCCTTGATACCACGGTGAACCTCTCACGATCACATAAAGACCAACCAACTTCAGTATCCACGATACCTCCATCATCATCTCACGATCACAACCAATCTCTTTCTCATCCTCGAACCAGGGCTGTTATTAAGCTGGTTATCATTATTACTATTGACCCATAGTGTGACCGACTACGAACTGGGCCCTTATCCACGGGCGCGGCTATCGATAGATTTAACACACACTCTGCAGAGGTTAGTACACTGTACCCACACCACGGAATCCATGGCCTCACACTCCCATTCGGGTGGACCAACGGTATTCCGACAAAACCGATCTATTGCCATCACACTCTCCCAGCCACTCCGACAAACTCCCCTTTGGGATAAGTCCTGGGTGGCCCTGATGTCAACCAATGACATCCAACGGCCACCGTCGTGGCAAAACAATCAACGGTCCCAAATGGAGACAAGGTACCAATCACAACAACAACGGGCACACAAGGTTCATGTCCACCTACCTGATCATGGTAGCGCGCGCCCATAACCTTCCCTCTTTGGAGGCACCGGCGAGAGACATGACAATAGACCGCATTAGGGCCTTACCATAAAAGGCAAATGTGGTTGCACTGGTTAGCTTGATTTGGTGGCACCATGACTCAGCTAACAGTTGTTCAAGTTCATTATTATCTGGTTAAACTTGAGTGCAATAAGTTGAGCCATATTAAAATAACATGATGCAACTACAATGCATGAGCATGATACCAACATGAGCAGGGATGTGCAACCATAATAAATCATCAAGCATAACAACAATGAAGCATATATCCAAATGAGCATGGCATACTGACGAGCATGCTCATAACACTACAAATGAGCATAGCATGACCACTAGCATCATAAAGAAATACCATGCAAGAATATGATAACACTACCCAGTAAGCATGAAGCCAACTGGATGCCAATGAACATGCATACCAACGGTACTAGATAACAGACGGTAAACATGCATCAGACTAAATATCACTACTACCAGCATGTACTACTACTACCAAGCATAACATGTGAACATGATACTAGCAAGTAGTACAAGATAACAAGATGCATCTAAACATAGCATGAAGGTGAACATGAAACCACGAGCATAACCGAAACAACGACAATAGTAGCAAACAAGAAGACAGATAACAGGCAAACTGTTATTAAATATTCAAGTAGAAACCATGGCAACTTCATGGTTATCATGGAAGTGGCTGTTGTGGCTTGCCTGGGGGTGACGGAGACTCCGGGAAGAAATGCGGTGAAGCCGCAGAACAAAACGCCAGACGGTTCTCTCTCAGAGGGGGCTGATTAGAAGCAAGGGCAAAATGGTCATTTTGACTATGCGACCACCTAGTAAAAATGATACCAACAGAAAGATCTCGACGAGATGAAGAATTGAGCATTGGTTTCACCTTGATCGGAGTTACGGTTGCCGAGTTATGAGGTGATAAAGATCAGGGACTTTTTTGTACAAAGAATATTCACAGCCGGGTCCCTGAGTGGATAAGACAGAAATAGATTTGAGAAAATAAACTTTCTGACTTAGAAAACATACTTTAGAAAAAAGAAGGAAATACGCTTTCAGGAAGATGAAAGCGTACTAAGAGATATACGCTTTAAAAGAACTGAAAGCGCACTCACCTAAAAGGCGCTTCCACTTATCCACGTGGTCCTGGGCCTTAGGCCACTTATAGGCGGGTCCCGCGCGCAGGGAGGGGGACCGAACGGCGCTGTCTTCTTCCTCCCACTCGTGCCCCCGATCGGGAAAGAGTAGGAATAGAGGCGCGTGGCCGGCAAGGGGCCCGGGCCGCTCTGGCCAGGCCCGGCCAGGCGAAGGCCACCGGCAGGACCAGGGCGCCTCGCCACATCCATCCAGGGGGGAGGTGGAGCACCGGAGAAGGACTAAGGGGAGGTGATGTGAGGAGGCAGGGGAGGAACAGAGGCGGGCGGCGATGGTGGATGCCGGCGACGCGGGCAGCTCTGGCGAGGGGAGAGGGGGTGGGGCGGCTCAGCGGAGAGAGGGGTGGACAATGGTGGAGATGGAGAGGCTTGGAGCAGCCCGAATCCGAGTGAGGCCGGGGCGGCCACGGCGGCTAAGAAGAGGAGGGAGCTCCGATGGTGCAGGAGGAACGAGGAGAGGCTTGGGAGCTGCGGGAGGACTCGGGCACGCTATTTATAGACCCGGGGAAGGCTCTGGAGCATCACGAGCAAGCTCAAGCCAAGCTCTAATGGAGGACGGTGGCTGGGCGCGGCACGGGCACGCCTCTAGCAGCGCATTAATGGCGAACCAGGATGAGGTAGAGGCACAGGGCAACGCAGGAGCTCTCGGGGCAGCTACTAGACATGAATGGAGGTCGAGACGAGGAGGAAGACAACGGGAACAGTGGCCGGATCGAGCCAGAGCGCAAGTTTGCAATGACGCAAGCGTGATCACCGCGCTCACTAGTGCAAAGGCTTGTTTTGGCCGGAACGACCAGGTGGAGTAGATAGTTCTTAGTGCCCTTAGGTGCAATGAAGGAAGAAAAGATCCTAGGGGCAAAGAAGTGATTTGCAGGAGGAGCCAAATGAGAGCAGCAGCAAGGTGTTTGATGCATGATGTGGTTCACATGAGTGGAGATGGACTCGGAGCTTTCGCACAGCATGATCAACCACTAAGATTATGCTAATCACCAAAAATCAGCTTAGGAGGAGAGGTTTAGAGGGTACTTGTTGTAGAAACCACCATAATGGCCAGAAATGGAGATGATGAAGTTGCACTCACCTGAAGAGGCAAGTTGAGATGAAATTGGGCATGGCCCAATGATTTGAAGATGCGCAAAAAGTTTCACGCCATTTGGATGAACCAAACTAGCACTTGCTTCATAAAGCATCTCGTTGGACAGAATCTTGGAAAAATTGCACAGGCAATTGGTTTGATGAATTGAGCCAAAACTTGGTGGAGAGAGTTGATATGGATATGAGAATTCCCTGGTAAATTTTCAGCTTAAATGAAGCAGTATAAAATATGGTTGCTTCACAAGCTGAAAAACTGACCAGAAACTAAGATTTGGAGCTGGTCTCATGTAGATGAGTTACATGAGCTCAAATTTTGTGGAGAGTGATGATTTGATCATATGAAGGACCTTGCAAAATTTCAACTCATTTGGATATGCCTAGCTAGTACTTCCTTCACAATGACTTCCCTCAGATAGGAACTTTGAAAAATTACTCAGGAATATTTACTAGGAAAATTGAGTAGAATTTTGGCATGGGCCAATTATATGGACAGGAAAAGATGTCTAAAAAGTTTGGGGTCAATCAAGCAAAGATAAATGGCACTTACTTCACATAGTGCCATTTTGTGCAGAATAGGAAAATAATTATTGCAGGATGATCTTTGAACATGGGAATGAAAGTTTTGCCATATTTGAGCAAGATAGGACCCAAAAAAATTATTAGAATTATTTGGGAATTTTGGGAGTGATAGAAATATAGGTTGCTTCACAACCTGGGTTAAATAGGGTTATTCCTTTAATAGAAAAGGAAATTTCCCTAGAAAAAGAATATTGGATTAGGGTCAAGGATGAAAACGACATGATCTTGGGATGATGATGAGGACGACAAGCCACTATGAAACCTAGGAAGACATGATCTTCCCAAGTTTCAGAACCACATAGCCATAGAAAAGCAAATCAAATCAAGAAATCCAAGAAAATCATCGAAAAAGAAAAGGGCAAAATCCATTATGTTACAAACCTTCCCCCCCTAAAGAAATCTTATCCTTGAGATTTGGTTGCTCAAGGATAAATAAATGTTTTGACTTGAAGAAACCGTTTGCAACTCGGGTTTCTCCTATTTACTCTCATATAATGTTCCCACTAAATTGGATCTGACTGACTGCCTTGATCTGGGGTGGTTTGCTTCACTATATCTGACATTCTAACAGGACTTACCTCATATGTTCCTAACTTCATGTTCATACTGACTCAAATTTTTTCCTTCATATCTGCTGGCTTAGCTGAGGTCCGAAAGATTATCATTACTGACATACGTGTCTTTGATATTGATCCTTGCTGGAGATGTTATTCTTGTATCGAGTACCGAGAATACTCCACAGAGTGGGGAACACATCTTCCCTTGGAACAAAGAATCCCTTCTATCCAGGCATCTTACTGCTCGAATATATATATGCCTTCTGAGTTCAAAACAGTAATATGAATCCTACTTGTTTTTCTGATGAATTGTGACATCTTGCAAGAGTTTTTGACTTATCTTGACTGGCTTCACAGTCTTGAGTATACAATTTGTACCAAAGGTTTGACTATCGTTTAACGTGACTGATAGAAAAATGCACCATCTCTTGATGATAACATTTGCATACTGGACTGGCGGTGATCTTGGCAAAGAATCCCGCTCACGGCAGGCTATTCTTTAATCTATTCCCATAGGTGAGAGATAACAATCCTCAAAGTATGTGCTCCCACGCTGATTCTTCATTTTGCCGGTATACTCATGGGGATAGTAGGTTGTGCGATACTTTAGCACGATTACTGAGGTCGATATATTGAGCTGTCCTTGGTTCGGACTTGACAGACTCGGGTATTCAATGCTGACAGTTCTGATCATACTGTGGACTAAGCTAGTTGCCTTGCTATGAGGTCCTTACCGCAATGGAGTAGACCTCTTAGGTGTATCTTCACGGGGTTTGATATGAAATAAGACTGTCTTGTGCATTCACACAACACTCCGGCATACCGGTATTGTCGGTCTTGCTCCTTCACTGTTATTTTCTTCATCTGGATCTTTGACTGGAAGAACGGGGCCTTATATATTCTTGATTATTTTCGCGGCCCTGAGTACTTTCATGTGCAATATCTTGCAATCATACTTTGGTCTTGTTCATAGCTTGAGTCTCGGGCTATTTATCCGGTTCACGTGTGCTGGTACGGATCTCAGTTCTGTTGTTGATTATGCCGGATAGTGACAGGATTAATAACATCACCTTGTCGGGTGTGCGGTGGCTGATCTCGATAATTACTACCAAGATTGTTGCCTCAATATTGTCTTTCTTCGAGACTTGTCAATTGTTGCATCACACACTGGTTTTCTGCCTCTTGAATAACCGGTGATGCGTACCATGAATTCTTCCTTGTGCGAGGGACTTGCATGAACTTGACAATATACGCACTGTAGGTAGAAATATCTGATTTTTGAGGCATACCTTTGTTCTGACTGATTCTTGTTTCTGACCCAACTATTGCAGATTTGACACTTGGAAAACACTGCCATACGCAGACAATTCATTGTTTAGTATCTTGTACCAGTGTCATACTGAAGAAGATTGGGCAGCTTGCACTGGAAGCCACCGGGAGTATCTTACTGAGGAAGACTAGATGGCTTGTGCTCGAAGCTTTTGGCGGATATCTTGGTGAGGAAGACTGGGTAGCGTACCTTATAAGCTTCCCCACTTAAAGACTTGATAGGGAAAACTCGGTACCTTATGCCAGAAGCTTGTGCAGTATCTTATTGAAGAAGACTGAATATCTTGCACGAGAAATCATTCATACCGTACTGATGTAGACTGGGGAATCGTGTCTTGTACGCTTCGCTTATAAATTGTGGAGAAGGACTGGACTGTTTTTCTTGGTGAACTAGATTCCCCAGTCTGCAATACAATGTTGTCTGCTGAAAATCTCATTGCTTTTAACTGGGTTCTTTGGAGTATATCTTTACTTCTCATGGCTTCTTCTGATCCAGTGTCGGTTGATGAGTAATTTTCCATAAGGGGGTAACACCGAAGATTCAAATAACGAAGCACGAGAAAACGATCGATTGGAACAAAGCACACAACAACCAAGCTACAGAACTACAAAACTACTCCACACTGGCACACACAAGCATGATACTATAGCAGATGCTCATGCACTACACGAATGACTACACCCTACACTTGAGCAAACGCTTGGGAGCTGACGAAGAAGCTAAGGGAGTAGCGAGTGGGACTGTTGACTCCAAAACTCTGGAGGGATGAGGCGGAGGGGTTGGAGAAGCTGTCGGAGACTGGGGTGGGGTAGCACCAAGCAATCTCCTGGCTCGAATGGCGTCTCGGACTAATTCGGAAATAAAAAGACACTCGACCATCATGTAACAGGACATGGCGAGGATAATCGGGTCATCTTGAGGGTTGACAGACGGGAAATGGATCCGCTTAGGATTCTCGGCGATGGTGGGATAGTATTGATAAGCACGGTTCTCTTGCACCATGCTCTCTTGATGATGAAGACCGGTGATTCCTGCCATTGCGGCACGCTCGGGAGTAGCGCCGTAACCACCATGGAAACTATAGGTGTGCTTACCAACAGGAATCGGGGCTGACAGTTGGACATGAGCAACATACTCCAAGATTCTTCCTCCGGAAGAAAACTGGAATACTTGATAACAGGGTGGATCTCCATGGGGATAAATGTTATGCCACATATCGCCAAGGAGGGTGGCAAAGCTGGGAGGCACAGGAGCGGGATTAGACGCAATAGGAACAGCACCAGGAGCTCTGGGGAGGACACTTAACTCATGGAAGCTGAACGCCATCTACGCACGAAACAGGGGTTAGGGGTAACCGAATAAGACTATATGCCGCAAACAAAGGCAACAACCAAATGCAGCAAGCAAGGGCAACAACCAGACCCTATACTACCATTTTCTAACATTCCCGCGGACTAGGACGCTCTATAGCCAGACCTGCTCTGATACCAAGCCCTGTGGCACCCCGGCTCAGAGAAACCGGAATGCCCCGTATTCCAGCCCAGAGATCGAGGTGAAGTCTTCTGGAATACGGCACTACTTAGCATAGAACAAACCGGCTCTCTATTACAACACGAATACGAATACAAGGTCTCCGATATTACAATGAATAACATTGGCACGACGACACTACGCCAACCACAGTTGTTCTATGCAAGCAGCATAACAACTCGAGGCACTGGAACTTCTACTGGCAGCGGAACAACGAACGACGATGATGGACTCCAATCCGCAGGGACTCTGGGTGGAATGTTTATCCTAGCTCGCGAACACGGGAACCACACCAAACAAGCAAGCAATCCAGGCACGACCTGCAAACTGGCATGACACGCCAAGTCAGTACATTGAATGCACTTGCAAGCTCACGATTAACCAAATAAAGTCAAGACAAACAACAGCATGGCATTTACAGGTTAACAAGGATTGACATGATACTATTAGACCAATCATAGCATCTACAACATGATACATAGAACAATACGAGCATGGCATGAACATATGACCATGATGATACTAGCATGCAACCTGATGACGTTATCATGCACTAACTTACTCTGCTCGGGCTACCTCGTAACCATCACATGCATAAGCTTACCATCACGGACATCACACGATCATCTCAGGATCCAATCAAGCTTGGTATCACAATACCATAGCAATCAGTACATGATCACAAGGAGCTTGACCTTTACCCATGTTTCTCGCATAACACCACAAATATCCAACAACTCGGTATCCTCGATACAACAGTGATCCTCTCACGATCACCTAAAGACCAACCAACTTCATTATCCACGATACCTTCATGATCATCTCACGATCACAACCAATCTCTTTCTCATCCTCGAACCAGGGTTGTTATTATGCAGGTTATCATTATCACTGTTGACCCATAGTGTGACCGACTACGAACTGGGCCCTTATCCGCGGGCGCGGCTATCGATAGATTTAACACACACTCTGCAGAGGTTAGTACACTGTACCTACACCACGGAATCCATGGCCTAACACTCCCATTCGGGTGGATCAACGGCATTCCAACAAAACCGATCTACTGCCATCACACTCTCCCAGCCACTCCGACAAACTCCCCTTTGGGCTAAGTCCTGGGTGGCCCCAATGTCAACCAATGACATCCAATGGCAACCATCATGGCAAAACAATCAGCGGTCTAAACGGGGACAAGGTACCAATCACAACAACAACATGCACACAAGGTTCATGTCCGCCTACCTGATAAGGGTAGCGTGTGCCCATAACCTCCCCTCTTTGGAGGCACCGGCGAGAGGCATGACAATAGACCACATTAGGGCCTTCCCATAAAAGGCAAATGCGGTTGCACTGGTCAGCTCGATTTGGTGGCACCATGACTCAGCCAACAGTTGTTCAAGTTCATTATTATCCGGTTAAACTTGAATGCAATAAGCTGAGCCATATTAAAATAACATGATGCCACTACAATGCATGAATGATACCAACATGAGCATGGATGTGCAACCATAATAAATCATGGAGCATAACAACAATGAAGCATATATCCAAATGAGCATGGCATTCTGACGAGCATGCTCATAACACTACACATAAGCATAGCATGACCACTAGCATCATAAAGAAATACCATGCAAGAATATGATAACACTACCCAGTAAGCATGAAGCCAACTGGATGCCAATGAACATGCATGGCAACGGTACTGGATAACAGATGGTAAACACGCATCAGACTGAACATCGCTACTACCAACATGTACTACTACTACCAAGCATAACATGTGAACATGGTACTAGCAAGTAGTAAAGATAACAAGATGCATCGTAACATAGCATGAAGGTGAACATGAAACCACGAGCATAACCGAAACCGCGACAATAGTAGCAAACAAGCAGATAGATAACAGCCAAACTTTTATTAAATATTCAAGTAGAAAACATGGCAACTTCATGGCTATCATGCAACTGGCTGTTGTGGCTTGCCTGGGGGTGACGGGGACTCCGGGAAGAAGTGTGGTGAAGCCACGGAAAGAAACGTCGGACGGTTGTCTCTCGGAGGGGGCTGATTGGAAGCAAAGGCAAAATGGTCATTTTCAATATGGGACCACCTAGTGAAAATGTTACCAACAGAAAGATCTCGACGAGGCGAAGAAGTGAGCGTTGGTTTCACCTCGATCGGAGTTACGGTTGCGGAGTTATGAGGTGATAAAGATCAGGGACTTTCTGTAAAAAGAATATTCACAGTCGGGTCCCTGAGTGGATAAGACAGAAACATATTTGAGAAAATACGCTTTCTGACTTAGAAAACATGCTTTAGACAAAATAAGAAGGAAATACACTTTTGGGAAGATGAAAGCATACTAAGTGAAATATGCTTTAATAGAACTCAAAGCGCACTCACCTAAAAGGCGCTTCCACTTATCCACGTGGACCTGGGCCTTAGGCCACTTACAGGCGGGTCCCACGCACAGGGAGGGGGACCGAACGACGCTGTCTTCTTCCTCCTGCTTGTGCCCCCGGTCGGGATAGAGGAGGAATAGAGGCGCACGACCGGCGAGGGGCCCGGGCTGCTCCGGCCAGGCCCAGCCAGGCGGAGGCCACCGGCGGGACCAGGGCACCTCGCCGCATCCATCCAGGGGAGGTGGTGCACCGGAGAGGGACGGAGGGGCGGCGACGTGAGGAGGCAGGGGAGGAACAGAGGCGGGCGGCGGTGGTGGTTGCCAGCGACGCGGGTAGCTCCGGCGAGGGAAGAGGGGATGGGGCAACTCAGTGGGGAGAGGGGAGGACAGTGGTGGAGGTGGAGAGGCTAGCGGAGGCTTGGAGCAACTCGAATCCGAGTGAGGCCGTGGCGGCCATGGCGGCTAAGAAGAGCAGGGAGCTCCGGTGGTCGAGGAGGAACGAGGAGAGGCTTGGGAGCTGCGAGAGGACTCGGGCATGCTATTTATAGACCCGGGGAAGGCTCTAGAGCATCCCGAGCAAGCTCAAGCCAAGCTCTAATGGAGGATAGTGGCTGGGCACAACATGGGACATGGCTCTAACGGCGCATTATTGGCGAACCAGGACGAGGCAGAGGCACAGGGCGACGTAGGAGCTCATGGGGCAGCTACTAGACATGAATGGAGGTCGAGCCGAGGGAGACGACGGGAACAGCGGCCGGATCGAGCTAGAGCGTGAGTTTGCAATGACGCAAGCGTGATCACTGCGCTCACGAGTGCAAATGGCTTGTTTTGGCTGGAATGACCATGTCCAGTAGATAGTCCTTTGTGCCCTTAGGTGCAATGAAGGAAGAAAAGATCCTAGGGGAAAAGAAGAGATTTGCAGCAGGAGCCAATGAGAGCAGCAGCAAGGTGTTTGATGCATGCCGTGGTTCACATGAGTGGAGATGGACTCGGAGCTTTGTCACAGCATGATCAACCACTTAGATGATGCTGATCACCAAAAATCAGCTTATACGAAGAGAGGTTTAGAGGGTACTTGCTGTAGAAACCACCATAATGGCCAGAAATGGAGATGATGAAGTTGCACTCAGATAAAGAGGCAAGTTGAGCTGAAATTGGGCATGGACCAATGATTTGAAGATATGAAGATGCTCAAAAAGTTTCACGCCATTTGGATGAACCAAACTAGCACTTGCTTCATAAAGCATCTCTCTGGACAGAATCTTGAAAAACTTTCACAGGGCAATTGGTTTGATGAATTGAGCCAAAACTTGGTGGAGAGAGTTGATATGGATATCAGAATGCCCCGGCAAATTTTCAGCTTAAATGAATCAATATAAAATATGGTTGCTTTACAAACTGAAAATCTGACCAGAAACTAAGATTTGGAGCTGGGCTCACATAGATGAGTTACATGAGCTCAAATTTGGTGGAGAGTGATGATTTGATCATATGAAGGACCTCGCAAAATTTCAAATCATTTGGATATGCCTAGCTAGTACTTCCTTCACAATGACTTCCCTCAGACAGGAACTTTGAAAAATTCCTCAAGAATATTTGCTAGGAAAATTGAGTTGAATTTTGGCATGGGCAATTATATGGACAGGAAAAGATGTCTAAAAAGTTTGGGGTCAATCAAGCAAAGATAAATGGCACTTGCTTCACATAGTGCCATTTAGGGCATAATAGGAAAAGAATTATTGGAGGATGATCTTTGAACATGGCAATGAAAAGTTTTGCCATATTTGAGCAGGATAGGGCCCAAACAATTTGTGAGAATTATTTGGGAATTTTGGGAGTGACAGAAATATAGGTTGCTTCACCACCTGAATTAAATAGGGTTATTCCTTTAATAGAAAAGGAAATTTCCGTAGAAAAAGAATATTGGATTACGGTCAAGGATGAAAATGACATGATCTTTGGATGATGATGAGGACGACAAGCCACTATGATACCTAGTAAGACATGATCTTCCCAAGTTTCAGAACCACATAGCCACAGAAAAGCAAATCAAATCAAGAAATCCAAGAAAATCATCGAAAAAGAAAAGGGCAAAATCCCGGATGTTACATAACTGTTGCATGATGAATGCCATCCGACATAATTATCCATCACTGATCCAATGCCTACGAGCTTTTCACATATTGATCTTTGCGAAGTTACTTTCGCCGTGTTGCTGTTACAATCACTACAAAACTGCT
Source organism: Triticum aestivum (assembly GCF_018294505.1). Lineage (NCBI taxonomy): Eukaryota > Viridiplantae > Streptophyta > Magnoliopsida > Poales > Poaceae > Triticum > Triticum aestivum. Next base: position 355,488,229 of record NC_057796.1, on the reverse strand, counting down.
ATTGCTATTGTTATCACTGTTACCGTTACTTCCCTACTACTTTGCTACTAATAACTTTGCTACAGATATTAAGTCTTTCAGGTGTGGTTGAATTGACAACTCAGCTGCTAATACTCGTGAATATTATTTGGCTCCCCTTGTGTCGAATCAATAAATTTGGGTTGAATACTCTACCCTTCAAAATTACGATCCCCTATACTTGTGGGTTATCAGCCTGTTGCGTTGATGGGCAAAATTCAGGCTGTGGTTACAGTCGGCCCGTTTGTGGCCCGTTAATCTAGTGGGCCGTTTGCATAGCGTCATCTAATACGGCCCTTTAACGACATGTTATGCCTGTCGATAGAATTAAGCCCGTTATACATACCAGCCTATTAACGGCCCGTTATGGTCGGCCCATAAATAGACGATTCCCATTCTAGGCCGTTTATGGCCCACATTGCGGACCATTATTGGTCCTTGAATAGTATGGGCCATGTTTGACCCATCAAGCATACGGCCCGTTGAGGCCCACTGATTCTACGGCCCATAGAAGGCCCATGGATCATATGGACCGTAGGAGGCCCATGGTCACTAGCAGGACCATGGTTACGACAGTTCGTATGTTACCCATGGTTATTGTGGCCTAGTTCTAAATAAAAAGGTTACCGCGGAAAAAGAACTGCAGTGATTACAAGAAAAAAAATAAACAAGACAATAAGGAAATAAATAAGCAAGCAACTTATGCTAGGCTATTACGGATATTACAAATATTACATCCACTCAGCATCAAAGTTCGCCACCAGAGCAAATATAGTGAACAAAGTAGCACACTACATACACTGGGCGTCTAAATTGGCCACCAGTGCAAATAAACACGGTAGCTGAACAAGTACAGAACTGAAAAAACTTTAGAAGAGCTCAAGAAACAATATCCTGGGTACCCACCATCCTGGCAAGAAGCTTAGCAAGCTTATTAGCTTTCTCTTGTTTGGCGCTAAAATCCTCCAACACTTGCTATTGCACCAAAAAGTATGCATCTGAATTCTGCAGGAACTCCCTCAGTCCTTCGGCTTCTTGCCGCAGCATAGCTGACTGATGCCTTCTGGCTTGTAGCTGAGACTCAAGATGCCGAAGTGATTCGGCAGCGAGTTCGAAGAGCTTCTGCCAGCGATATGATACGTCTCCAACGTATCTATACTTTTTTATTGTTCCATGATACTATATTATCCATCTTGGATGTTATAAATGCATTTATATGCTATTTTATATTATTTTTGGGACTAACCTATTAACCTAGAGCCCAGTGTCAGTTTCTGTTTTTTCCTTGTTTTTGAGTTTTACAGAAAAGGAATACCAAACGGAGTCCAAATGACCTGAAAATTTATGGTGATTTTTTATGGACCAGGAGAAGCCCCCATAGCAAAAGAGTTGGGCCAAAAGACCACCCCCGACGTGAAACCAACGCCAAAGATTCCTATAAATCCATAAACCCCCAGAAAGAAACGTAGATCGGGAGTTCTGCCGCCACAAGCCTCTGTAGTCACCAAAAACCAATCGGGACCCTGTTCTGGCACCCTGTCGGAGGGGGGAATCATCAACGGTGGCCATCTTCATCATCCCGACGGTCTCCATGATGAGAAGGGAGTAGTACATCCTCGGGGCTGAGGGTATGTACCAGTAGCTATCTGTTTGATCTCTCTCTCTGTCGTGTTCTTGATTTGGCACGATCTTGATGTACCGCGAGCTTTGTTACTATAGTCGGATCATATGGTGTTTCTCCCCCTCTATCTCCTTGTGATGAATTGAGTCTTTTCCTTTGAGGTTTTGTTATGCCGGGTTGAATCTTTGGATGTGAGAGCACTTGATGTATGTCTTGCGATGGGATATCCGTGGTGACAATGGGATGTTCTGTTGATCCACTTGATATATGTTTTGGTTATCAACTTACGGATTCCCATGGTGACATTGGGGTAATCTTTGCATAGGGGTTGCTGCACGTTTTCATATTCCTTTCTCCAATAGAAATCTTGGGATACTCTTGAAGTTCTTTGTGTTGGATTGAATATTATGAATCAGAGATTGTGTGATGCACATCGTATAATTGACCCAGGGATACTTGTGGTGAGATTGGAGTATCTAGGTGACACTAGGGTTTGATTGATGTGTGTCAGATGGTGTTATTTCAGTATGAACTCTAGGGTTTTTTGTGACACTTATAGGAATAGCTCAATGGATTGATTGGAAAGAAGAACTTTGAGGTGGTTTCAAACCCTACAAGCAATTTCATCTTATGTTCTCCGTGATAGGAACTTTGGAGTGACTTTTGTCGCACGTTAAGGGATTGCCATATGATCTAATTATGTTATCATTGTTGAGAGAACTTGCACTAGTGAAAGTATGAACCCTAGGCCTTGTTTTCAAGCATTGCAATACCATTTGTGCTCACTTTTGTTACTTGCTACCTTGCTGTTTTTATATTTTCAGATTACAAAAACCTATCTCTACTATCCATATTACGCTTGTATCGCCATCTCTTCGCCGAACTAGTGCACCTATACAATTTACCATTGTATTGGGTGTGTTGGGGACACAAGAGACTCTTTATTATTTGGTTGAAGGGTTGTTTGAGAGAGACCATCTTCATCCTACGCCTCCCACGGATTGATAAATCTTAGGTCATCCACTTGAGGGAAATTTGCTACTATCCTACAAAACTCTGCGCTTGGAAGCACAACACGAGTCTACAAGAAGAAGGTTGCATGGTAGACATCACGGTAGTGGCCAGTAACTCGAACACTACATCAAGGCAGGACTTTGGGGTTGTCTCACTGTCTACTAGATAGTTTTTATCACCTTTCTTGGAGACCAACAGGGTTGTCTCACTATCGTGAACCTTATCTGCATTACTTTCTCTACCATTGCATAATGGGGTGCTCTTCTCCAACTTTCTATCGGCATTCTACAAAAGAAACAAGCAGACACATCACAAATTTAGCATGTAGTATATGAAACTCGTTTTGGTAATCGGTTCAGTAGTAAGGTAGACATGATATCAGCATGAAACAAACATATATCTATGTACTAGTGTCATTGTACTATCTATATCATTCTAGTTTATGTTTCCAAATCAAGATAGAGATACAGTTCAAATCATATCATTTTAACACACATCGGGATAAACAAAATACAAGTGTGGGAAACTACACAACACTAACAACACTTTAAATGTGCATGACATGAGAACATAGTTGTTTATACAGCTGAAACTGAAATCAACATAGAGCAAGAAGTTAGAACAACAATCCAGTTAAAGAAATAGTTTTAAAACATACCTGTTGCACCATTGGAGTTTCAATTGGATCGTTCACATTCGAAATTAGTTGGTATGAGTAAATACAGTGATGCAAGAGCAAAGGTACACCATAGCTACGGAATCTGAGCTGATAACAGTTTCTCTTCTGCTTTAAACATGGAGTTTTGGTACACTGTGGTGGTCTTCGATCTTTGGGCACTGCAGTTGCCTTATTAACTGCTCGTGTGGGCGTACTCTGGGGTAGACATGGTGATGTGTCAACTAGAAGTGGGTTACTATCTGCTGGGGTTGGGGTTAGATGGGGTGTAGTTGGTTCTCTGTCCAATGGTGTAGGTGTAAAATCTGGAAGAGTCTCGATTATGTGTGGTGGGGCTAGTTCGTTGGTCAGTAGAACATGGTTCTATCTGCATCGACGGGTAGCACCTTCTTTTGTGAAGAATGGATTTTTACTCCCTTAGATGCTGCCATCACCCCTCCAATTCAAATGGCTGATAAACAAGAAAAGAAATTGAATGTACAAACATTGTATGATAGACAGATGCGGTAATTCACATATATGTTGTCTAACCAAACATGACAACATGGCACAATTTCACATATATGATGGCTAACTAAACATGATAGCATGACACGGTTTCAGATATATGATGGATAACTTAACAAGATATAATTCAACATATGATGAGTATCTAAATAGGATGACATGACATAACTATATGACGTCTTTCTAAAATAGGTTGGGATGAAATAATTCACATACACGTTGTCTAAGTATATAGGATGGCAGGATATAATTCACATAATTGATTCATATACTAAGCAGCTGGCACTTGCATGTGTGATCTCTAAACTAAGCAGATGGCATTGAATATTGTGTATACGATGTCTAAACTGAGCAATGCAAGACACCATATGCATGATATGAGAAAAATAAACATTACAAGTTGGAGCATACACCTCATGTGGGATATAGATGGGTCATTTGTCTCTGAATCCTTTTTGAGGAGTTACCTATAACCATCAAGATATATGCTTCAACAGGTACCATTGTCTAGTCTGAAGACCTTGTTTTCACTCCAGATTTTTCCATAACCGACCCAAATGGCTGATGCACATGATGAGTAGTTCCATATACAAAGATTGTCGAAAAATGGAATATGTAATGAAAAAGGATGGAATGAGATAATTCACATATATGATGCCTGGCTACACAGGATGGCGGTGCATAATTCACATATATGATAACTGACTAAAAAACGTGGCATTAGATGATTCACATATCTGATATAATAACTAAATAGGACAATAAAGTACTGACTCGGAGTCTAAGAGATGAAGATGATAAATTAGCAGGTAATAATAATCGATGTATAACATAAGCAGACACGAAAGAGTGCGACCTCTCTTTCGGAACTGTGTAGTCCTCAGGTTCATCTGCTCCGTCGATGATGGTAATGCAGTTGGCGTGGTTGCTGGCAATGGGGAAAATGATCTGAGGCGGCGAAAGAAAGTTTGTAGGGGGATCTCTACTATGGTGGACGCTTCCGTCGATGGTGCACCTCAGGTGGGGTGGATGACATCACGACAGCAGCAGGACAAAACACACAGAGTTTTCTTTGACAACTATCTGAAAATGAATTAAATCTGGAAGGGCTCCTTAGAATTGGAGGATTCTAAAAACGGAGGGACGGGAAAAACACAGGAATAGGATAGGAATGCACGTGCAAAACAGAGCATTTGCAAAAAGCATTTTTGTCAACCTATGTGTTTGGTTCACATGAATTGGAAGAACACAGGAATGGAGAAACATGGTCAAATTAAAGTCAACCCACATGAAAATGTAAATTTGGAATCTTATTATGCCAGTAATGCACTTAGTCATATTCTTCATGCATACTAATTTGAAAAGGGCATCCAAGTGGATATTAAAATTCCTACGTTTTTTCTTTGAAAGAGACACCAAAGGAAAAAAAATCCTCCAGTTTTGCTTTGCTCCATTCCTTCTAACCAAATGCATGAATAGTGTACCATACGAAAGTTTCCAATTCCTATATTTTCCTTCACTTTTTCTTTGAACTGGTGGTGATTCTAGTAGGCAGTCTTAAACAGGCAGAAGCCTGCCCTAAAAAAAATGTTTTTGTACTACTACTATTTTGGACCAAGCAAACTAGCTCAACTCGCAGACCCATCTACACTTCCAGGACTACTACCTCACTGCTTGCTATATGGGAGAAACTATTCATATTTCTCATTACTACGTGTTATCAGTGTGTCTTCTTGCTGGCATGAAACATATACTTTTTGAAAATAAAGCTTAAGTTTTTGAATATATACTAGATGTGCTTTGTTGTACTCTGAATTTTTTTAGCTTATATGGACAACATAAGTAGGTCCATTATTCTGTTTAAAAGATTATATCTTAAAACATCAATTCAGTAATAGTACATGTTCCCATTGTAATCTGAAATTTTGTGAGCTTATTTGGTCCACATGAATATCATATAATGGATATCTTACTAAAATGATTCAATTTGTGGTTCAAAAGTGCATTTAGTTTCTTCATGTTAACTTTGTGACAATGATTCATTTCTTTCTACATTTGCAACTGCTTTGAACCAAAGGATCCCTGAGGGATCGACATGAATGTAGAGTAAAAAAGTGATGCGACGAGTGTACAACCTCTTTGGCGTAGCCTTATCGACCTCAGCATCATTAGGTTGGACGTGGAGGGTGGTGATGCTGGTGTGACTGTCGGAGGCAGGGAAGAAGATCTGAGGCCTCTGGCAAGACGAGCGCGGACATGGGAAAAATTCACGGCGAACAAGGGATTTGAATGTCCTGGGAGGGGTGGGGCTGGATCTTGCTCGGGGCAGCAAAAATATTGGCGAGCCTTTTGTCCACTCGTGCCTTTGCCACCGATGAATGCATTAGAGCTCGGGTGCTCCTCCTCCAGCGTGAGCGTCGGAGATGAGCTTGCACGAGCTGGTTTTTATTTGTCCCACCTCGACGCCCGAGCCAGCCACAGACCGAAGGGCACATCTCCAACGGTGACCCGCAAATTACACCATCCAACCATAGCCGCAAACAATCTGACAACAACTCAACCAACCGGACGAACTTCGTGCAAACACGGCGATATTTCATATAAACAATGACGAAATTCATATAAAATACCAGATTTTCACAAAAACATGGCAGATTTCATTACATTTATAAATCAACTAAGCGGTGCTACTCCGGAACTGCACATGTATAATAATACCTGGTCGAAATGGTCGCCCGCGGATCCATTTGTCTTCCTCATGTCCGGTAGCACGATCACCAGACTGCTGGGAGCCCCGGAGGTATATGCTTCAGCGCAAAGGACGGCTCGCTTCGGCTTCTCCGCTTCAGTGGAGCCCATGCGGGGTCGACGAAGGTCCTTGCAACAGAAGGACGTGGCAAGACACCTGCTGTGTACGCCAGCGTCACCTCGCCGATGGCCTTCATGGGACCCAAGCGGTGGCGGCCTCCCGTGTTCTACTTCTCCTCGATGATAGCGGCAGACGTGGAGGCGCTGGCCACCAACTCGTCGCTCTCCGTGCACCCGGCTTCTGTCTCTACCTGAATGGCACGACCGTAGGCACCGGAGTCGCGACCACAGACACGGGAGGCGCAGTACGAGGCAGAATCGTGGACGGCAGCGACGACGCCTGTGCTCCCCTCTATGCCGGCATGGAGCAACTCCCCGCTCCTCATCGAGCTGGCCTGGAGCGGTGAGTTGCTGAACCAAGCACCTGCTTTGGGCGGCAACTGACTTCATTGAGCGAGGCGAGGGAGGTGGATCAGCAAGCTACATAGATCGTATCCACCGGGCTCGGCGGGCTGATGTCTACTACACAACCTTCTTCTTGTAGACTTTGTTGGGCCTCCAAGTGCAGAGGTTTGTAGGACAGTAGCAAATTTCCCTTAAGTGGATGACCTAAGGTTTATCAATCCGTGGGAGCATAGGATGAAGATGGTCTCTCTCAAACAACCCTGCAAACAAATAACAAAGAGTCTCTTGTGTCCCCAACACACCCAATACAATGGTAAATTGTATAGGTGCACTAGTTCGGCGAAGAGATCGTGATACAAGTGCAATATGGATGGTAGATATGGGTTTTTGTAATCTGAAAATATAAAAACAGCAAGGTAGCAAGCGATAAAAGTGAGCGTAAATGGTATTGCAATGCTAGGAAACAAGGCCTAGGGTTCATACTTTCACTAGTGCAAGTTCTCGCAACAATAATAACATAATTGGATCGTATAACTATCCCTCAACATGCAACAAAGAGTCACTCCAAAGTCACTAATAGCGGAGAACAAACAAAGAGATTATTGTAGGGTACGAAACCACCTCAAAGTTATTCTTTCTGATCGATCTATTCAAGAGTCCGTAGTAAAATAACATGAAGCTATTCTTTCCATTCGATCTATCGTAGAGTTCGTCCTAGAATAACACCTTAAGACACAAATCAACCAAAACCCTAATTTCACCTCATGTATCCGTGGGTATGATTATACGATATGCATCACACAATCTCAAATTTATCTATTCAACCAACACAAAGTACTTCAAAGAGTGCCCCAAAGTTTCTACCGGAGAGTCAAGACGAAAACGTGTGCCAACCCCTATGCATAAGTTCACAAGGTCACTGAACCCGCAAGTTGATCACCAAAACTTACATCAAGTGAATCACGTGATATCCCATTGTCACCACAGATAAGCACATGCAAGACATACATCAAGTGTTCTCACATCGTTAAAGACTCAATCCGATAAGATAACTTCAAAGGGAAAACTCAATCCATTACAAGAGAGTAGAGGGGGAGAAACATCATAAGATCCAACTATAATAGCAAAGCTCGCGATACATCAAGATCGTACCACCTCAAGAACACGAGAGAGCGAGATCAAACACATAGCTACTGGTACATACCCACAGCCCCGAGGGTCAACTACTCCCTCCTCGTCATGGAGAGCGCCGGGATGGTGAAGATGGCCACCGGTGATGGATCCCCCCTCCGGCAAGGTGCCGGAACAGGGTCCCGATTGGTTTTTGGTGGCTACAGAGGCTTGCGGCGGCGGAACTCCCGATCTATGCTGCTCTCCGATGTTTTTAGGGTATATGGACATATATAGGTGAAAGAAGTCGGTCAGGGGAGCCATGAGGGGCCCACGAGGGTGGCGGGCGCGCCCAGGGGGGCAGGCGCGCCTCCCTGCCTCGTGGCCACCTTGTTGCTTCCCTGACGTACACTCCAAGTCTCCTGGATTGCTTCCGTTCCAAAAATAACTCTCCCAAAGGTTTCATTCGGTTTGGACTCCGTTTGATATTCCTTTTCTGCGAAACACTGAAATAGGCAAAAAAACAGAAACTGGTACTGGGCTCTAGGTTAATAGGTTAGTCCCAAAAATAATATAAAAGTGTATAAGAAAGCCCATAAACATCCAAAACAGATAATATAATAGCATGGAACAATCAAAAATTATAGATACGTTGGTGACGTATCAGCATCCCCAAGCTTAATTCCTGCTCGTCCTCAAGTAGGTAAATGATAAAAACAGAACTTTTGATATGGAATGCTACCTAACATATTTATCCATGTAATTCTCTTTATTGTGGCAAGAATATTCAGATCCATAAGATTCAAGACAAAAGTTTAATATTGACATAAAAATAATAATACTTCAAGCATATTAACAAAGTAATCATGTCTTCTCAAAGTAACATGGCCAAAGAAAGCTATCCCTACAAAATCATATAGTCTGGCTATGCTCTATCTTCATCACACAAAATATTTAAATCATGCACAACCCCGATGACAAGCCAAGCAATTGTTTCATACTTTTGTATTCTTAAACTTTTTCAACTTTCACGCAATACATGAGCATGAGCCATGGACATAGCACTATAGGTGGAATAGAATGGTGGTTGTGGAGAAGACAAAAAGGAGAAGATAGTCTCACATCAACTAGGCGTATCAACGGGCTATGGAGATGCCCATCAATAGATATCAATGTGAGTGAGTAGGGATTTCCATGCAACGGATGCACTAGAGCTATAAGTGTATGAAAGCTCAAAAAGAAACTAAGTGGGTGTGCATCCAACTCGCTTGCTCACGAAGACCTAGGGCATTTTGAGGAAGCCCATCATTGGAATATACAAGCCAAGTTCTGTAATGAAAGAGTCCCACTAGTATATGAAAGTGACAACATAGGAGATTCTCTATCATGAAGATCATGGTGCTACTTTGAAGCACAAGTGTGGTAAAAGGATAGTAGCATTGCCCCTTCTCTCCTTTTCTCTCATTTTTTTTGTTTTTTGGGCCTTCTCTTTTTTTGGCCTCTTTTTCTCTCTTTTTTTATTTTTGTCCGGAGTCTCATCACGACTTGTGGGGGAATCATAGTCTCCATCATCCTTTCCTCACTGGGACAATGCTCTAATAATGATGATCATCACACTTTTATTTACTTACAACTCAAGGATTACAACTCAATACTTAGAACAACATATGACTCTATATGAATGCCTCCGGCGGTGTACCGGGATGTGCAATGACTCATGAGTGATATGTATGAAAGAATTATGAGGGTGGCTTTGCCACAAATACGATGTCAACTACATGATCATGCAAAGCAATATGACAATGATGGAGCGTGTCATAGTAAATGGGACGGTGGAAAGTTGCATGGCAATATATCTCGGAATGGCTATGGAAATGCCATGATAGGTAGGTATGGTGGCTGTTTTGAGGAAGGTATATGGTGGGTGTATGATACCGGCGAAAGGTGCGCGGTATTAGAGAGGCTAGCAATGGTGGAAGGATGAGAGTGCGTATAATCCATGGACTCAACATTAGTCGTAAAGAACTCACATACTTATTGCATAAATCTATTAGTTATCGAAACGAAGTACTACGCGCATGCTCCTAGGGGGATAGATTGGTAGGAAAAGACCGTCGCTCGTCCCCGACCGCCACCTATAAGGAAGACAATCAATAAATAAATCATGCTCCGACTTCATCACATAACGGTTCGCCATACGTGCATGCTACGGGAATCACAAACTTTAACACAAGTATTTCTCAAATTCACAACTACTCCACTAGCATGACTCTAATATTACCATCCTCATATCTCAAAACAATCATAAGGAATCAAACTTCTCATAGTATTCAATGCACTTTATATGAAAGTTTTTATTATATCCCTCTTGGATGCCCATCATATTAGGACTAGTTTTATAACCCAAGCAAATTACCATGCTGTTCTAAAGACTCTCAAAATAATATAAGTGAAGCATGAGAGTTTATATATTTCTTCAAAATAAAGCCACCGTCGTGCTCTAAAAGGATATAAGTGAAGCACTAGACCAAACGACAAACTACTCCGAAAGATATAAGTGAACATCAAAGAGTAGTTGAATAATTATGCAACTATGTGAAGACTCTCTAACATTTAAGAATTTCAGATCTTGGTATTTTATTCAAACAGCAAGCAAAACAAAAGAAAATAAAATGACGCTCCAAGCAAAACACATATCATGTGGTGAATAAAAATATAGCTCCAAGTAAAGTTACTGATGAACGAAGACGAAAGAGGGGATGCCATCCGGGGCATCCCCAAGCTTAGGCTTTTGGTTGTCCTTGAATATTACCTTGGGGTGCCTTGGGCATCCCAAATCTTAGGCTCTTGCCACTCCTTATTCCATAGCCCATCGATTCTTTACCCAAAACTTGAAAACTTCACAACACAAGACTTAACAGAAAATCTCGTGAGCTCCGTTAGCGAAAGAAAACAAAAGACCACTTCAAGGTACTGTAATGAACTCATTATTTATTTGTATTGGTGTTAAATCTAATTTATTCCAACTTCTCTATGGTTTATAACCTATTTTACTAGCCATAGATTCATCAAAATAAGCAAATAACACACGAAAAACAGAATCTGTCAAAAACAGAACAGTCTGTAGTAATCTGTAACTAACGCAAAATTCGGGAACTCAAAAATTCTACCAAAATAGGAAGACCTAGAGAATTTGTTTGTTGATCTACTGAAATTGGAATCAGTATTTTATCACTTTCTGGCGATTTTTAACAATTGTTTTCGTGAGTAGAAAGTTTCTGTCTTTTTCAATAAGATCAAATAATTATCATCCAAGAGGATCCTATAGGTCTTACTTGGCACAAACACTAATTAAAACATAAAACCACATCTAATCAGAGGCTAGATCAAATATTTATTACTAAGCAGAACCAAAAAGCAAGAAACAAAAATAAAATTGGGTTGCCTCCCAACAAGCGCTAACGTTTAACGCCCCTAGCTAGGCATGATGATTTCAATGATGCTCACATAAGAGATAAGAATTGAAACATAAAGAGAGCATCATGAAACACATGGCAAGCACATTTAATACTAACCCACTTCCTATACATAGGGATTTTCTGAGCAAACAACTTATGGGAACAATAATCAACTAGCATAGGAAGGCAAAACAAGCATAACTTCGAGATTTTGAGCACATAGAGAGGAAACTTGATATTATTGCAATATGTAGAAGCATATGATCCTCTCTCATAATAATTTTCAGTAGCATCATGAATGAATTCAACCATATAACCAGCACATAAAGCATTCTTTTCATGATCTACTAGCATAGAATTTTTATTACTCTCCACATAAGCAAATTTATTCTCATCAATAGTAGTGGGAGCAAACTCAACAAAATAACTATCATGTAAAGCTTAATCCAATTGATAATTAAACTCATGATGACAATTTTCATGGTTATCTTTATTCTTTATAGCATACGTGTCATCACAATAATCATCATAAATAGGAGGCATGCTTTCATCATAATAAATTCGCTCATCAAAACTTGGGGGACTAAACATATCATCTTCATCAAACATAGCATCACCAAGCTTGTGGCCTTGCATATCATTAGCATCATGGGTATTCAAAGAATTCATACTAACAACATTTCAATCATGCTCATCATTCAAAGATTTAGTGCCAAACATTTTAATGCATTCTTCCTCTAGCAATTGAGCACAATTATCGGAATCCTTATTTTCACGGAAGACATTAAAAAGATGAAGCATATCAGGTACTCTCAATTCCATTTTTTATAGTTTTCTTTTATAGGCTAAACTAGTAATAAAACAAGAAACAAAAAGATTTACTTGTAAGATCTAAAGATAAACCTTCAAGCACTCACCTCCCCGGCAATGGCACCAGAAAAGAGCTTGATGTCTACTACACAACCTTCTTCTTGTAGACTTTGTTGGGCCTCCAAGTGCAGAGGTTTGTAGGACAGTAGCAAATTTCCCTCAAGTGGATGACCTAAGGTTTATCAATCCGTGGGAGCCGTAGGATGAAGATGGTCTCCCTCAAACAACCCTGCAACCAAATAACAAAGAGTCTCTTGTGTCCCCAACACACCCAATACAATGGTAAATTGTAGAGGTGCATTAGTTTGGCGAAGAGATGGTGATACAAGTGCAATATGGATGGTAGATATAGGTTTTTGTAATCTGAAAAATATAAAAACAGCAAGGTAGCAAGCGATAAAAGTGAGCGTAAATGGTATTGCAATGCTAGGAAACAAGGCCTAGGGTTCATACTTTCACTAGTGCAAGTTCTCTCAACAATAATAACATAATTGGATAATATAACTATCCCTCAACATGCAACAAAGAGTCACTCCAAAGTCACTAATAGCGGAGAACAAACAAAGAGATTATTGTAGGGTACGAAACCACCTCAAAGTTATTCTTTCTGATTGATCTATTCAAGAGTCCGTAGTAAAATAACATGAGGCTATTCTTTCCGTTCGATCTATCATAAAGTTTGTACTAGAATAACACCTTAAGACATAAATCAACCAAATCCCTAATGTCACCTAGATACTCCAATGTCACCTCAAGTATCCGTGGGTATGATTATACGATATGCATCACACAATCTCAAATTCATCTATTCAACCAACACAAAGTACTTCAAAGAGTGCCCCAAAGTTTCTACCGGAGAGTCAAGACGAAAACGTGTGCCAACCCCTATGCATAAGTTCACAAGGTCACTGAACCTACAAGTTGATCACCAAAACATACATCATTGAATCACGTGATATCCCATTGTCACCACAGATAAGCACATGCAAGACATACATCAAGTGTTCTCAAATACTTAAAGACTCAATCCGATAAGGTAACTTCAAAGGGAAAACTCAATCCATTACAAGAGAGTAGAGGGGGAGAAACATCATAAGATACAACTATAATAGCAAAGATCGCGATACATCAAGATTCTACCACCTCACGAACACGAGAGATAGAGAGAGAGATCAAACACGTAGCTACTGGTACATACCCTCAGCCCCGAGGGTGAACTAGTCCCTCCTCGTCATGGAGAGCGCCGGGATGATGAAGATGGCCATCGGTGATGGATCCCCCCTCCGGCAGGGTGCCGGAACAGGGTCCCGATTGGTTTTTGGTGGCTACAGAGGCATGCGGCGGCGGAACTCCCGAGCTATGCTGCTCTTTGATGTTTTTAGGGTATATGGACATATATAGGTGAAAGAAGTCGGTCAGGGGAGCCACGAGGGGCCCACGAGGGTGGGGGCGTGCCCAGGGGGGCAGGCGCGCCTTCCTGACTCGTGGCCACCTCGGTGCTTCCCTGACGTACAATCCAAGTCTCCTGGATTGCTTCCGTTCCAAAAATAACTCTCCCGAAGGTTTCATTCAGTTTGGACTCCGTTTGATATTCCTTTTCCGCGAAACACTGAAATAGGCAAAAAAATAGAAACTGGCACTGGGCTCTAGGTTAATAGGTTAGTCCCAAAAATAATATAAAAGTGTATAATAAAGCCCATAAACATCCAAAAGAGATAATATAATAGCATGGAACAATAAAAATTATAGATGCATTGGAGACGTATCACGGGCCACCCAGCCGACTTGTATGCCGGATAACTACTCATCGTAAGCCTTTGTAAGAGTGGAGAAAATGGAGAAGTAGGAGATAGGGGAGCGGCGAAGGTCCACGATTCTTGGTCGGCGTGGGGCCTCATTTAATAAGGAGATTAAATAGAGGGCGGGCGGGAGGAGCTCGGCCGGCGTTGCATTTAATGTCGGTCCGGTCATGGACGGACGTGTGGCTAGAGTCGGTTTCTCGGCTTCCACGCGGTTTTCATGGAGGCGTTTGAATGCGGTAAGGAGGCGTGTTCATCCGGGCGTGCAGTGGGCGGCGCCCTTGACCAGATCGTCTGACATACGACACCGTGTCGTTCTTCATCTGACAGGCGGGCCCATTGGGTACCTGGCCTGCATGTCAGTGACCCAACGCAGGCAGCACATGGCAGAGTAGCTAGTTCGACATGAATGCGGGCAGCTGGCGTCGGGCGGGAATCACGCGGGGGAGGGGGAGGAGATTTTGGTGGGCTAGGGCGGTGAGAAGCGGGCATTTCATAAACCGATGTTTGTCCATTGAGTGTGACGTCATCTAATTCATTTAGGTTGATTGGCCTACTATATAATGTAATAGAATTTTAAAATTTTCATATATATGTTGATAGCCCATTCGATACGTTGTGATTCGTAAAGAGCGCTGCAAACATCAATGTTCTGCTTATCACAGATAAGATTGATTAATACTCATAACAATCCATGTCCTTAACAAAGGGTGCATGCACGTATAGGTTGAGCGTCTGTCTTGCGTTGTGTTATGTGTGCATGTAGGCATCTAAGTGTTGCGTGCGTGCATGTGCACGAGTGAGTGTTGCGTGCGTGTGTACGTTTTAGTGTTGCATGCATGCGTGCGTGCGTGTGTTCGTGTGTGCATGTGTACGTGTCAGTGTTGCATGCCTGCATGCGTGCGTGTGTTCCTGCAGGTGTTGCTTGCGTGCATGTGTACGTGTGAGTATTGCATGCATGCATGCGGGTGTTGCGGGCGTGTTTGTGCGCATGTGTGATGTGTTTGTATTCACCATAGTAGCTCGTGTGTGCGTGCAATTAAAACGGCGGCTCAGCATATCATCACAAGCCGACCTTGTCCGATGTGGTTAGGGTGCGCAGGCTGCCAACCTCAGGTCTCACGACTTCGAATCCCCGCCGACCACTAATTTATTACCATTTATATCTTTCATTTACGTGCTGACAGGTGGGCCCTACGGTAATGTGCGCTGATGAACGTGGACCGTTTCACTGGTCAATTGATCATGTCATCAACAAATTACGGAGCTGTACGGTGAGCCAGTGACCGTATGATCACCACAAAATGTATTTCATTAACACAGTACAGACGCAAGATACCGTTTCTTTCTTTCATATACGCGCTGACAGGTGGGACCCACGGTAACATGCACTGATGGTGCAACACTAGTTGGCCACGTGGACGTTTAACTAGTCAATTGATCATGCCATCAACAAATTACGGAGCTGTACGGTGAGCCAGTGACAATATAGTCACCACATGTATGTTTCTAACACAGTACAGACGCAAGCGCTCATATATACGTGCATACACTCACCCCTATGAACGCACACAGGCACACCCTATCCACTATGAGCACCTTCGAGAGAGCCGACATATCATCTTGAGATTTTAAAAAGTCACCGTAGGCGCCTCGTAGTCGAGGGGGACGTCTCCTCCCACTGAACGCACATAGCAAGAAATACTGAAATTACTCCAGGATAAATGCGAGCACCGGGACGTTAATCCTGGTGGGCTGGGGATACCACTGTCATCCTAACCATCCAACCACAGATTGGTTCACACCACAAGATGTATATGGCGACCGTAATGAGCTTATACTGAAGTCCAGGGACCATATCGTGTTGTCGCTTCAGATACAATGACCGTAAGTGTCGTCAACAAAATACAGAGCACGCTCCAATTACAATGACTGCCAGTTTCATCAAAAAATAGGAAGACGTACGGTGAGCTAGAGACTATATGATCACTGCATGAATGTATACGGTGATCGTAATGTGCATATTCTGAAGTCCAGTGACCGTATAGTGCTTTCGCTTGAAATACACTAACCGTCACGCGTGAATGTGTCAGGGCATACTTTTGGAGGGCCGAGAGATAGTTTGTGTGCATACGTGAAAGTGGTGTAGAGAGAGGGGGTGTACAGTTGAGACAAAGAGAGATATGCCCTTCGTTTCTCTTTACCGTGACTAATTCTTTAGGAGAAAATATGAACATTCACAATACGGAACAAACATCATTGGATGCACCATGCAATTAACTTTCATGTAACTTTGTACTATTGTATATGATTATTTTCTTAGTCACCGATGGTGTGTGGGGTGTGGTGTGCACATCATTTCGTTATGGTGGGTCGACGTGAGGACTCATAGGTCGGTTCCATCCTACACCACATAGGTCGGACCGAGACGCGTTATACGAAGACCCATGGAGGACTCTGCGTACAAGACGAAGCTACCGGATTCATGGAGGACTCTATCCCCACTTATGAAGTGCTGACTATGATTCGTAACCCTAGGCCTCGAGTATGTTATATAAGCTCGGGGCTAGTTCTTCGATAGTATATACATACAAACACAATGGCTGGTATTCACGTGTACTTTGTACACACCCCAGTCACAAATATACAGTACCAGTAGTACTTTTTCCTCAACTGCAAGGGCCCAGACTTGGGTAAAAATTTGCCTCTTATTTCCATCGAGCCTAACCGTCAGGGATATCCTACCGAATGAATTGATGGAATCATATCCGCCCAGTAGTAAGAGAGAGGTGGGGGGCAATGTGTGGGAGAGAGGCCTAAAGTTAGTGTGCGTGCGGGAGACACGTAGGCAGATATATGTGCATATAGAGGGCCAGCAGAGACCATGCCTGTGTATATATGCATGTGAGATAAATAATGTTTTCCAACTGAGATTAGTGAAAAGAGTCATAGATAGTAGTAAGAGATATAGAGCGAGTGTGTGCATGAAACACCACGGGATAGAGTGTGAGCATGTGTGAGAGAGAAATGCCGATGTGTATAAAGTGTGTGCACTTATGCGTCAGATAGACAGATATATAGCGCATGTGTGAGGAGGGGCCGAGGCATAGTGCATCTACGCATAAAAGGCAGTTCTACGCATTAAATTAAAATAGAAATTGCACTAAAAAATTGGATGGGATCATGAATTTTGAAATTTGTGTATGAACGAACATTGGTCTATCAAACACCCATACTCTATTGAATTCGAGCATGTGTATGGGTTTATTTCACATTATTGATCTATAGAGTGAGAGTGGTTTGAAATCCAGACAATGCATGGCTTTTGCAATTCATATATAAACATGAGTGCACTCCGTGTTGTTAGTGTCAAGCACTTTATACATTTGTCAGATACATGGATACATTCCAAATTGCTAGCTACGAAATAGAATACATGTTGAATTCAACACAAAAGTGGTTTCAAATATTCGAATTCATAGGAAGTGCATTGAACTATTTGAATTCAAGATAATGGCATTTGTAAAACATATCTGAAAGGGGGCATCAATCTTTGTTGTGCGTGACAGGGAAGATAGCATGGCATCGGAGCTCCATTCCAAATTAATCGTAGTTTTAGGATTTTCAAGAGTCAAGATTTTTGAAGTTTGACAAATCCTGAAAGTTCAATTCAAGAGAACTGTAAACGTTAATGCTTCTGCTCCCAAATATTGAATGAAGCACCAAATAAGCCTCTAGTCGCATGAAACCGCGCGAGACCAATGCTTGGTGGTAGGAAATTACTGTCCTAACTCTAACCTGTGTGGCCTATCGGCCTGATGTCCAAAGGTCTAAACCAGGGTAGGTTTGTAACTTCACCAAGATGCCAGTCAACCGCATCCAAGAAGCATTCATACACCGTGCGCGCCTAAACACCCATGCGCTCGGCCGGAATTTATCCCGCCCACTATTTGGGACAGGTGAGATTACCATCCTACCCCCGACCCGCAATATGTCTGAAATTTTAGATGGGGGTAAAGTTTGTAACTTCCCCCAAAATTCAAACAAGTGCGTCCCAAACCAAAACATTGTTCCCCCTTAGCTCCCCCTCCCTCCGTTTCCTCATTCATACTCCGTGGGCACCAAAACGCCCTCTCCACCAGCCGCGAAACCCCAGCCTCCTCCGTCCTCCACCCTGTCGGCGTTCTGGGAAAGGGGGTCCCCAGACTTGCCTACCTGCGGCCCATGGCGTGGCTCCACAAGCGGGTCCGTACGGCCCATCTTCACTAACAAGTACTCAAGACCCTCGCGAGGGGGCCAAGCCTCGTGAGGCGGACGACACAAGACCTCCTCAGGGACGGCCTCACCAGGCTGGCTCGCGATGGGCGGAGAGATCAAGGCAAGGGGTACCTCGCGAGGTTTCCCGGGACGTAAGCCATGACGACCAACACTACAAGAAATATGTCAACTTGTGACCTTGACTATTGGTCACTGAAAGGTCATTGTTTTTCATTTGCGACCTTTTTGTGACCAAAAACAGAAGGTCAAAAGCTGGCGGTCGTAAACTGAAATTAACGACCTTCTCTGTGAGAACGTCGTAGACATTTACGACCAAAACAGAAGGTCGTTGAACCCATTACCTTTTGTTTTGGTCACTGGTTGTCTGCCCAGGCCACGTCGGATCCGACATGGCAATCTGACGTGGCAAAATTATGACCAAATGAAAAGGTCGATACTTGGAATCAGCCCGGTCCATTTTCGGTGCTTTAGATGGGTCGAGCCCACTAATTCAGCCTTTTAAAAATATATGTTGCTGTTAATTTTCTCTAGCTACATGGGTCTGGACCAACAATTTGGCCTTTTATTTTCTAGGGCATGGCCTTTTTGCCGGTCTATTGATTTTCTATTTTTAGCCATTTTATTTTGCAGCTGGTCCCACCACAGATTTGTCCCACTTGTCATGCTTATCCCAAAATTGGTCCCACACATCAAAAATTTTGAAATTTGCCAACCATTATATCTTGGACTCCTTGTCAGGTTTCCATTCCACAGGTATTCAAACCACATACACAATAATTATCAGACCAGAGAGCAATCGAAATTCATCCAAAACAACACTACATTAGTCTATTACAATCATTACAATATACTACAAGCCAGATATGCCTACTACTGCCTACAATTACAACACATAATATGCTACTACTTGTTGATATGCTTCACAGCTTCGGACTTTGATTTGCACTTCACCTGTCCAAAGAATAAGAGTGAAAATATAAGAATAAGAATGTGTACAGAACATCAAACAATAGCCAATGAGGAATCCAGTAACTTATAAGCAAGAATTGACAGCAAATGCCATGTAGATAAATAGTATGACTAACACTAACCAGTACATGTTCATGGAGTGAAATGTTATCACTAGCTAGGATTTTTTTGGTATATAGTATACTGACATGTGCAACTCTAACTAAATTGATCATAGAAATGAAAAGAACTGTAAGAACAAGTTCATTCAAAATCCAGGCATGTCAAATTTGAAGCACAAATAAAACAGATCTAGCAAACCAGACTATAATCATCATGCATCAGGATTTATGGTTCTAGCAAAACAGTAAGGAGATAGAGATACACGCATCATGCATACCAGCTACTACAGTAGTAGCAAATAAACATTGATGGATTACCCACCGTGCATAGACCAATCAGCAACAGCAGCAACAGTAGGTAGTAGAAGAAGCAGAAGAGGGAGGGCCCTGTCTTGCGAGGAACTCCCCTGATTGCAAGAACCACAAAATAGCTGGTGGAGCACGGCTGCTGCAAATTGTGGTTAATTGCCCTGGTATGTAGTTAGTACTATCCAATAATACATGAATGATATATATAGTAAACAGACAGTGTAGGGAGCACTGCATAGCTATATGATATGTAAGCTAAAAAGCATTGTGTAACTATATGAACTCTGCGCTAAAAGGTCTTTGGAAGTGTATGTCAGCAGACAAAATGGTAATTAGTGTACTTTGCTATTTTACCTGCTATACACAAAACAGATTAAATGTCCATGGACAATTCTAGCAAACGCAAAAATAATATGATCAGTGGGGATCATTTCTGATTTTGCTTGCTCGCACACCAACCACAAACGTGATCACAGCCAAGTATTTAACCAGTTTGCTGCCAAGTTTAAGTTACTACTAACCGGAAGTGAATAATCAATTATTAAAGATAATGAAGTTAATTGAACAATTTTTACACATGTATAATGGCGTGAATAGAGCAATAGAGGAATGCCCAATCCTTACACATGTATAATGGCGTGAATATGCAAGTTAGACCTAGATGTTACTAACAAGTGTTCTTTGCATAATTAATGAATAAGTGTAGTATTTCTGACTAGCCAGAATCAATCTTTGTGCATACATCCTGCCATGTTGTTCCTTGCCAAGTAAGCTCCCAAAAGCAGTATTAATAAAATTGAAACAGAATAACACATACAGGACTACAGGAACCACAACAAGAAATATTCTGTTGCGAGTAAGCTGCTTGCCGTTGTCCATTTGCTCCCACCAAGTCAATCTATTATACATCCCCTGATCATCAGTGAATCGAGTTCCCTTCTTCCAGTGGAAGAAGTGGTATGTAATCTGAAATGAAGATTCAATTAGGAAAGCAATGACAATAGAGAAATAATTTCTATATAGTATGTTTCATGCTATAATCTTATGAGAAAATAGCAATTTGTACTTCCAGAATTGAGGTTGGGCCAACTAGAACTGCAGTATTTACTACCATAATGATTTCATGAATTTTGCCACTACATTATTATATTTAAAGTAGCAAAAGAATGATTAAATGCAGGCTATTTATTTGGCTATTATGAAACAGTAAACCTTCAAACTAGAATACACTTTATGAGTTGGCAGGATTGGCGAATTTGTCGTAGCAATTTGTAGCTAGGGGAGGCGAAGGGTGGGCAGATGCGAACGATCTACCCCAATTCCTGACTACACGAAGCAAGCAATCGAGGTAAACAAACACAAACTGCAAGCCTTCAGATCCATGGGAGTCGAGGATGTGTAAGCGAGGGAGGGAGGGGAGGGGGAGAGGCGGGTACCAAGAAGTGGCCGAGGTTGACGAGCGTCCAGGCCATGCCTCCACAGCCATGTCCTGCTCCACCTTGACCTTCTCCCAGCTGTTCTTCTTGTTGTACAGCCGGCACAACACCCATTCGTCCAGCTGCAATAGCCACACATTACAAAAAGAGAGGGTCAGCATCTACCTATCGATCGATCAGTATTGTTGGTGAGCAAAGTGCAAACTGGAAGACGGTGGGGTTACCTTGAGGGGTCCCTTCTTGCGAGGCAAGTTTGCTTCAGCAAGTTTGCTTCCTCCTCTGTTAATCCACAAAAAAGAACACGTAAGTATGTTAGCCAACAATACATACATATAGAACAAATAAGGATTTAAAGGATTATTTGTTTTTTGGGGGGCCTTTGATGCTAGATTAAGAAGATGCAAATGGGTAAATAATACGCAGTCGGAGCACCATCAATAATTACTCAATCACAGTAGACAGTACTCGTAAGTATATACCGTAGGTCTCGTACACACCGAATAAATACACACGATGAGGTGCATGAATGTCGCACCAAACACGGATACATGAATCAACATCTCACACAGGTACTGATCAGGCATGCATAACCTTAGGAGTATATACTGCAAGTGCGGACTAGCATCATGAAACAACCAGAGATTCAGAACAAGTCCTGGCTCTGAAATCCTTATAACCAGAGATTCATGTACCCAACTGAAGAAAAAACAAGCAGCAGAAAAAAGCACCTCCGACTGACTGATTGCTCCAAAAAAAGCCCCTCCACAGCCAGCAGTAATCATATTTGATTTATACGACCGAATTGAGCACAGGCAGTAGATCTGCCATTGCATAGTGACTGAATTCAAAATCTAACTGACAAACTAGGTGGAGCACTAGCCAAACTGACACGGAAACCAACACAGGGGCGATCACATTGTCATCACGACACCGAGCAAACACTGAAGACAGAAGGAAGTGACTAGCACATAATCGAGCTTACTTATCTGCAAGCTACAGAGAAGAGAACGCAAGAGGCAGGCAAGGATGTGTCTCTTGAGGGGTTGGTGCTTTGCCTTTGCCTTCTCTTGTGCGTGTGTATATATGTGAACCGAAAGGGACGGCCATTAACGTGTAGACAGGACATCAGTCAATAGCCGGTGCCACTGAAAGCTACCAGGGCATGTCTCCTCCAATAACCTACTACTCTATTAGTCTACGTTCGGTTAAAACAGTACAGGGGCTGTCAGATTAAACTAATATTCTGATCCACATGCCCCGGTAATACTTTTCCATCACAGGCATGTGGAGGAAAGAGAGTCCAACTATGCGCATGAGCAACTGGTAAGCATCACCAAACCCACTACAGGGCCAAGACAATTCACAGAGAGCGACCTACACAAATGGATACACAAATGAACCTGCCACTGATGTGTCAACACTCGACGCAACAGGAAAAATATGTAAGGTGTATGTATGATTTGCATCAGCATGCTCCCCGTGCGCCTCTGAGCCTCTACGATTTACCACGGCAGGCCGACACCTACCCTCCGCCGGCCAGATCTGCCGCCCCGGGAGGGATCCAGCGACGTGGCGCCCGGCCGGATCTCGCCACGGTGCCGCGTCGGCGCGAGCCAGCCCTCGATTCTCCCAAGCGCAGGCGCCGACGAACAGGAGCGCGGGGCCTAGCTCCGCCGGAGGCCCACGCGGGCATCCCCGAGAGGCGGCAGGAGCGAGATCTGGCGGGGCGAGAGGGGGAAGAGGGGGGGTGCGCGCGCACGTACTCTTGGTAAGCGGAGAGGAGGAAGACGGAGGCGAAGAGCACCCTCCCGACGAAGGAGACGAACCCCATCGCTGCTGGCCTTGCCCTGACTCGCCGCCGCCGCTGCTGCTCCTCCGCCTCGAGCTCCCCGCCCGCGTCTCTGGTCCTCGGTCGCGACAATGACTGGGCTGCCCGAGGAGGAGGGGAAGAGGAGTGGGGTGGGAGCGGTTAGAGGCGGCGGCGGATCAAAGTCGGAGAGAGAGGTTGGGGGCGGCGGCTCCACCAGATCAGAGCGAGGGAGAGCAGAGGGGCTCGCTGGTGGAGGCGGGGAGGGAGAGAGAGAAAGAATGGAGGCGGGGGTGGGTGGAAAATGTCCATGAGGGCTGACCTAGAGTTTCGGCTCGAGTGGGTTTGGGCCGGTGGATCCGGAAGCATCCGACGGTGGTTGATGCGTGATCCGCGTGATATGCTCATGGTCCAATCAGAACGCAGCAAACCATTTGATGACCTGACCATATAAATTGGTCGTGATCGATTCAAGATAAAAAAATTCATTCCATTTTTCAGTGCTCAAAATGAGTTTTTTTGTGGAAGTCCTATCAAGTATTTGTTCAAATGATATCATATTTTGCACAAGTTTACATCGTGGATTTGCAAACAATATTGACAAAGGGAGTTTTTATTTCCTTTGCACGAAAAATCAATTTTCCATTTTTCGAGTGCCCAAAATAATTTTTTTTATGAAGGACCTATAATATATTTGTTGCAAAATTGTACCAAATCAATTTTCTAAAATACTAGGACATATTTAACGCACAATTGACCAAATGGTTAGGTGTTAAAAGTTTTTATCCACCTCTGGTGAAAAAGACAAATTTCCACTGATTCAGTTGGAAATGCGTCAAATTTGAACTGCAGCTGGCTTATAGTTTGCTCTTTATTTTTTTCCAAAAATCATTTCTAGGTACATACGTATCTATTTAATCAGAGAACCACCAAAAAAATTCCAAGATTCAACCACTAGCTAGGAACGGTCATTCCCGCCATTTTGACCGCATTTTGAAACGGGCATACAAAATTCAAAAAAAATCAAAAAATTGGAAAACCTTCGCATTGTGTCATTATATGTGACCAAGTTATCAGGAAAAATTATAAACTTGTAATACGGCAATTATTTTAAAAAAATGTTCTCAGAAACGAGCTATCAAGTGTGAAGATTCATGGCTTTCAAGCCAAATGATCAATCTTATGGCCACATTCATGGCATAGTTTGTTCAAATGATCTCATATTGTGCACAATGGTGCATCTTGGGATTCCAGACAATGTTGCCTAAGGGAGTTTTCATTTTCTTTGGACGAAAAATTCATTTTCCATTTTTTGAGTGCCCGAAATGAGGTTTTTTTGTGAAGGACCTACCATATATTTATTGCAAAATTGGACCAAATCAATTTTATAAAATACTAGGCCATATTTAATGCACAATTGACAAAATGGTTGGGTGTCCAAAGTTTTGATCCACCTCTGGTGAAAAAGACAAATTCCCGCCGATTTAGGAGGAAGCGGGTCAAATTTGTACTCCAGCTGCCTCATAGTTTGGTCTTTATTTTTTCCAAAAATCATTTCTAGGTATATAAGTATCTATTTAATCAGAGAAACATCAAAAGTTTTCCAGGATTCAACCACTAGCTAGGAATGGTCAAGCCCGCCGTTTGTTCGCATTTTGAAACCGGCATAAAAAATTCAAAAACAAATCAAAAAATTGGAAAACGTTCGCACTGTGTATGTGACCAAGTTTCCAGGAAAAATAATAAAATTGTAATACGGAAATTATTTTAAAAAAGTGTTCTCAAAAATGAGTTATCATGCGTGAAGATTCATGGCTATCAAGCCAAATGATCAATCTTATGGCCACATTCATGGCGTAGTTTGTTCAAATGGTCTCATATTGTGCACAAGGGTCATCCTGGAATTACAAACAATATTGCCTAAGGGAGTTTTCATTTTCTTTGCACGGAAAATTCATTTTCAATTTTCCGAGTGCTTGAAATGAGTTTTTTTTGTGAAGGACCTACCATATATTTGTTGCAAAATTGGACCAAATCAATTTTCTAAAATACTAGGCCATATTTAATGCTCAATTGACAAAATGGTTGGGTGTCAAAAGTTTTGATCCACCTCTGGTGAAGAGGACAAATTCCCGCCGATTCAGCAGGAAGCGGGTCAAATTTGTACTGCAGCTGCCTCATTGTTTGCTATTTATTTTTTCCAAAAATCATTTCTAGTTACATAAGTACCTATTTAATCATAAATACATGGTTTGGTCGTGATATGTC
Organism: Triticum aestivum; assembly: GCF_018294505.1. NCBI lineage: Eukaryota > Viridiplantae > Streptophyta > Magnoliopsida > Poales > Poaceae > Triticum > Triticum aestivum. The sequence continues at coordinate 355,462,775 of NC_057796.1, read as the reverse complement.
GAGGTTTGGACGGTGGCCGAGGGCCCCAATTCTAGAGCGAGTAAACTCGCATGCCCGCCGCGTGGTCACCGTGTGACCGTGGCGTTGCCATGTGTTCTGGGCGGCCTAGGCATGTCTAGTGGATTGGGCACTCCCCGGGTAGGTGCTAGGAAGAAAATCACAACATAAGATTCTCACGAGGAGACCGATCGATGCTCAAACATTAATAAGCAGCCAAGTGTTTGATTAGCGGTACGGGAAATGCACATGGCTAATGGGCGTGAGTTTTGGCTGAGGATGATCAGTTACTAAGAAGACCGTCTTCACAAATTTTCAACTCAAAAGGAGGAGCCTAGGTGGTACTTGCTTTGCAAAGTACCACACTGGACATAAATATGAATGTTGAAACTGGGCTCAAAATAATGAATGGTTTGAGCTGGCATTAGGTGGAGGATGGTTATTTGGGCATAGGAAAGCACTGTAGAAAATGGATACCATTTGGACATGCCAAAGTGGTACTTACTTCACAAAGTGTTTTTTGAACAGAATAGGAAAATGAATATTTTTGAATTATTTTTGAACTAGGCAAGGAAGGTTTTTTACATATTTGACGAAGATATGACCCAAAGAGTTTATGAGATTTTTTTTGGGAATTTTGGGAATGACAGAAATATAGGTTGCTTCACAACCTAGGGCAAAAACTGCCACATGGACATGACACATAGGCAAAACAGATGAGGTGGCGCCTAGTCATAGCAACCCACCAGAATTTACAAGGTTATGACCATCTATATTGGTCATGATCAGCTAGAAATAAGGCAGCGGACTAGTGCTATCTGCTTTATGACCATTTCGTGTAAGGAAATTATGACCTTTCTGACCAAAATGGTCGTTATAGTTTAGGGTTTGGAGCCCCCGAACAGCTTTTGACCAATTGGTCTAAAATGGTCATAGATCTATGACCAATTCTTCCAGGGTCACTGACAGAAGGTCACTAGTTGACATATTTCTTGTAGTGCAAGGCCAGGCGGGCGCCAGCGCGCATTGTCCTCGCTTCCTCTTTGGTGGTAAGGGGGCGAGCGCATGTGACGAGTACCGATGCATCAGGCAAAGGTTTCCATATCGGTGCAACGAGACCAAGACCAGCAGGACGGCAGGACGGAGGTCACCGTGGAGCCCAAGACGGCGTCACCACCAGTCTTTGGCAGGCGAAGACTACTTTTGTCAGGATAGCTTGTACTAGTTGTGTCCCTTCAAACTGGCCGTTGTGGGATCCCTTCCCACTCAATATTTGGGAAGAGGACCAGGGCCTCTATAAATAGGACTAGCCACCGCAGTAGGAAGTGGGCGGGAACTGAGCCAACGGATCGAGACCTTCACCAGCTCACAAAGCACAAGAACACCTCTCCTCAAGAGTCTGTTCTTCCCTTGTACTGTTCATCACTAGCCCAAGAGGCAATCCACCACCACCACACTGGAGTAGGGCATTACACCACGTCGGTGGCCCGAACCAGTATAAATCTTGTGTCCCTTGTGTTGTGATCTCTTCTATCTAGCCTTGAATATCGCGGTGAGGGTGAGGGCGTGGTTTGGTAGGAGGAAATCTTCGTGCGCACCCCAGTGTTCGAACCTCAAGGGTTTTGCCGGAACCCGAAATCTGACATTTGGCGCGCCAGGTAGGGGTGCGCCGGAGCTTTCCTTCCGTCGATCCGCACTTCGCCACCACCGTGCTTCACCCCCATGGCAAGCGCTGCTCTGCCCGCTCCGACGACCGATGCTAGCGATGGGGCCAGGGGGCTCCGAGCCTTGGCCCCTGCCTTACAACAGGTGCAGTGGCCGCCCAAGTTCAAGCCGGAGATGCCGCCGTGCTACGACGGCGCGGCGGATCCGGCGGTTTTCCAGCTGGCGTACGAGGAGGCCGTCCTCAAGGCTGGGGCGACGACAAGGTCATGGCCAACTAGCTTCCCATGGCCCTTGCTCGCGCGCCGCGCGCCTGGCTGCTCAACCTCCCCGGATCCACGGTGGCGTCTTGGGAAGAGTTGCGCGACCTCTTCACTGCGCGCTTCGTGGCACTGGTGCCTCACGTGGTCGTGGCCCTCCTCGGCGGCTCGCAGGCGCCGCCCTCGGATCGCCACGTCAAGCCGTTCCTTTGCCAGATCAGCGCCGTTTCCACGCGACAGGGGGCTCCCCCGGGCTGGATAGCGCCCAAAGCTAACCTGACCTTCGACTCGGGAGATCACCCCATCACCACCGTCGGCTCATTCGTGCTCCCAATGCTTTGCACGCCCACCATCTGCCATGTAGCTGTCACCAAGACCCTCGTCGACGGCGGCGCCAGCCTCAACGTGCTCTCGGTGGAGGCCTTCACCCACCTTCACGTACCACTCGAGCGGCTCCGCCCCAGCAAGCCCTTCTCCGGCATCGGCGGCGGCTCCTCCAGCCCCCTGGGATAGATCCGTCTCCCCATAACCTTCGGCACACGTGACAACTACCGCACCGAACTGGTCGATTTCGACGTCGCCCGCATCGGCCTCCCGTACAACGCCATCCTCGGGTACCCGGCTCTGGCTCACTTCATGGTAGCGACCCATCCGGCCTACAACCTCATGATGATGCCCAGGATCAAGGGCGTCCTCACAGTGGCTGGAGACACCAAGGAAGCGCTGATGACACTCAAGCTTGCCCTCAAGACCGTTGCGACGATGCAGCCCACCGACGCGGACACCTCCAAGGGCAAGAAAGCCGCACCAACCAAGAAGAAGCAGTTGTTCACTCAAGACAAGGCAGAAACGAAGCAGGTGCCAGTTGATGAAGACGGGTCGTCAGGAGCCACCTTTACCATAGGCGCCAATCTCGAGCCTGATCAGGAGGAGGCACTGGTGAAGTTTTTGTGCGCAAACAAGGAGTATTCGCCTGGGAGCCCGATCAGCTGGTAGGGGTCCCAAGAGGAGTGATTGAGCATCACCTGAAGGTGTGCCCCAATGTACGCCCCGTGAAGCAGAGGGCGCGGTGGCAGTCCACGGAGAAGCAGGCTTTTATCATCCAAGAGACCCGCAAGTTGGAAACAGCGGGTGTCATTCGCAAGGTTCGGTACCCCGAGTGGCTAGCAAAACCTATCGTTGTGCCGAAGAAAGGCGGTAAGGAGCGCATGTGTGTTGACTTCACCAACCTCAACAAGGCCTACCCCCAAGATCCGTTCCCGCTCCCACGCATCAACCAAATCGTCGACTCCACCACCGAGTGCGATTTGCTGTGCTTCCTGGATGCGTTTTCAGGATATCACCAGATCAAGATGGCGGTAGAAGATGTGGAGAAGACAGCCTTCCTGACCCCGTGTGGGGTGTACTGCTAGACTTGCATGCTGTTCAGGCTGCGCAACGCAGGCGCCACCTTCCAGCGGCTGATGCACATTGCCCTGGGTCGGCAGCTCGGGAGAAACACTGAAGCTTACGTCGACGACATTGTGGTAAAGTCTCGGGAGGCAAGAGCCTTGATTCCGGACCTGGAGGAGACCTTCGCGAGCCTCCGCCAGGTGGACTTGCGACTCAACCCGAAGAAGTGCGTGTTTGGAGTCCCTTCCGGCAAGCTGTTGGGCTTCCTCGTGTCCCACAGGGGGATCGAGGCCAACCCAGAGAAGGTCAAGGCAATCGAAGACATGAGTCCACCGCAAACCCTCAAGGAGATGCAGAAGCTTGCTGGTCGGGTGACTGCATTGGGACGCTTCAGTTCCAAGCTGGGAGAGCGCGCCCTACCCTTCTTCAAGCTGATGAAGAAGAAGGGCCCATTTGAGTGGACCCCGGAGGCCGACCAAGCATTTCGAGACCTCAAGAGATACCTGACCAGCCCTCCAGTGATGGTGGCACCTCGACCTCTCGAGCCCTTGGTGCTCTACCTATCTGCCACACCCCACTCCGCCAGCACAGCGCTGGTGGCCCTCAGAGAAGAGCGCCAGGTCAAGGGCCCGCCAAGTGGAACCACCAGGCTGGCCGAAGCAGCACGGCACCAAGGTGATGCTCCTGAAGCAGCGACTGCTTCGGCAGGCCGCCAAGCCCCTGAAGCCGAAGACCCCAAAGAGACACCTCAACCCACGAGAGCCAAAGACTCCAAAAGCTCTCCTCCCTCGTCGAGCACCCGGTGTACTTCGTCAGCACGGTGCTACAAGATGCGAGGGCACGATACCCCACACCTCAGAAGCTCCTGCTCGCGCTCCTGGTGGCCTCGCGAAGCTGCGCCACTACTTCCAGGGTCACCCCGTCAAGGTCGTCTCAGCTTACCCGCTGGAGCAGGTGCTCAGGAGCCCCAATGCTGCAGGACGAGTTGCTGAATGGAACATCGAGCTGCAAGCATTTGACTTAGAGTTCAGCACGACTAGGGTCATCAAGGGAGCCGCGCTCGCCAATTTCGTAGCATAATGGACGGACGCCCCAGAGCTTGAAGTAGGCGAGGATAGGTCTCTCTCGCCGGGGAGTGAAACGCCAGACGGCTGGGTTATGTATTTCGATGGCGCCTTCGCGCGCCAGGGCGCGGGGGCTGGAGCAGTGCTCATCTCACCCACTCAGGATAAGCTCTACTACGCTGTGCAGTGCTGCTTCCAGCAGGGCGAGAAGGTCTCCAACAACATAGCAGAGTACGAAGGCCTCATAACTGGCCTGAAGGCTGCAGCGGCCCTGGGGGTGAAGAGCCTCACCATCAAGGGTGACTCACAGCTCCTCGTCAACTTCTCCAACAAGATATACGAGCCGAAGGACGAGCACGTGGAGGCATACCTCACTTAGGTTCGCGAGATGGAGAAACAGTTCCTGGGCCTGGAGTTGCAGCACGTGCCCCGCGGCACCAACAAGGAAGCCGACGACATCGCCAGGAGGGCATACAAGCGACTGCCCCAAGAGCCCGGCGTCTTCGAGGAGCGGCTCTTCAAGCCGTCGGCAACACCACCACTTTCAAGGACGGCGCAGCCTCGGGAGGAGCTCCCACAGCCACCTGCTACGGGAGCCCCGGGCTGTGGCTAGACCTCGGGAGCGCGTTTGCTCTTGGCGCTCGAGCCTCAGGAGTGATGCTGGACCAAGCAATTCAAGGAATAATTGACGCAAGGGATGCTGCCGGAGAAGGAGGAGGACGCCGAGCGTGTGGCCCGACAAGCCATGGCATACTGCATCTAGGACGGTGAGTTATACAGGAAGCGGCCAAATGACGTTTCCCTGTGCTGCATCGCCAGGGAACAGGGGAAAGAGCTGCTAGCTGACATACACGGCGGGGACTGCGGGCACCACTCATCATCGCGAACCCTCGTTGGCAAGGCATTTCGCAGCGGATTCTACTGGCCTATGGCGCTCAACGACACGACCGAGATGGTGAAGTCCTGCGAGGCCTGCCAATTCCACGCCAAGCAGATCCATCAGCCGGCTCAGGGCCTCCAGACCATTCCACTATCGTGGCCATTCGGAGTCTGGGGACTGGATATCCTGGGTCCGTTCCATCGAGCGCCTAGGGGCTACCGCTACCTCTACGTCGCCATCGACAAGTTCACCAAGTGGGCGGAGGTAGAAGCCGTCCGCACCATCCTAGCTGGCTCCGCGGTCAAGTTCAAGGGTCTCGTGAGCCGTTTTGGGGTCCCCAACCGCATCGTCACTGATAACGGCTCGCAGTTCACCAGTAATCTCTTCAAAACGTACTGTGCTAACCTTGGAACGCAGATCTGCTACGCTTTAGTGGTGCACCCCCGGAGCAACAGTCAAGCCGAACGCGCCAACGCGGAGGTCCTGAGAGGCCTCAAGACCAGGACCTTCAAGAAGAAACTCGAAGTCTGCGGCAGGGGCTGGCATGACGAGCTCCAGTCAGTGCTGTGGTCCATCCGCACCACCGCCACCAAGCCGACGGGTGAGACCCCGTTCTTCCTCGTATACGGAGCAGAAGCAGTTCTCCCTCATGAGGTCAAGCATCGCTCCGCACGGATCCTCGCGTTTGATGAGATGCAGCAGGACGCCAGGAGGGGGATGGACCTCGTACTGGGGGAGGAACGCCGCCGTGAAGCCACGCTACGGGCGGCAAGATACCAGCAGGCGCTGGGGTGGTACCACTGTCGCAGCGTCCGCTCCAGGACGCTCAAGGTGGGTGACCTCGTCCGGAGGCGGGTGCTCTCCAGGGAAGGGTTGCATAAGCTCTCACCCATGTTGGAGGGCCCATTCAAGGTCGTCCACGTCTCTAGGCCCGGTGCCGCGTGCCTGGAGACGTAGGATGGGTTACCCATCCAGAACGCCTGGAACATCCAGCACCTTCGGAAGTTCTACCCATGAAGAAAGGCCCGGCGCCTGTGAACAAGGCCCAGTGCCTGTGAAGGTCTCCGCTCGTGAAACTCTCACGTAATAATGAGTGGGGCTGTACATGCCCCGGAGTGTCAGGAGTGCCGCCCTTGGGCCTCGGGGGCTCCCTCCCACGTCCTAGTGGCAGCACTTAGCTCCGCGCTGGTGAGAAGACATGAAGACTAGACTAGGTGCCGGACGTGGCTTTTCATTTGCTTTCCGTAGTTGGCTTGCCCCTCTTTAATTGAAGTTTGCTTCTGGTGTTCTTTGCTGGTTTGGTTCCATTGCCTTCTGCCTCCGTTTTCGCCTTCAGTTTAGCCTGTACTCTCTCTCTCGTACCTCGCGAGGGGCCTGAACAGGTACCCTCATGAGCTTCCTCTTTTCTGTTTTTCGCGAGGCACCCTCGTTCGAGCCCGCAAGCTGGCGCAGCTCTCTCAATCCGTGCCCCACGGGTACCGCGATACGAAGCGCTGGGCCATGGCCAGCGGCGCCGACGACCAAGGCTTGGATCTCCTAACAAATTTTTGCAGTTCCTCCTCGCCAGGTGCTGAGAAATGCGCACCTCGCGAGGCGGAAACTACTTCAAGCGCGTCAAGCTAAGTTTTTCCTATGTGCCTACATAAAACATTGACATTGCAACGCGGAACGGGAATGAGAAACACAACATAACAATTTGGAAATCATAGTTTGTTGCACGCCCCCACGGGGGACCATACTTGTCTCTCTCAATGCAAGAAGGAAAAGAAGAATGAAATAAAAGTGGTGCGTGCCCCTGTCGCGCTCTCAGTCGGACCCTTCCTCGTGCTTCATGGGGGCGCGACGACGAGATGACCCGCTGCCGCCTTCGAAGAGGGCGCGGCGGCTGGTCATAACTGCCGCTGCTGGAGCTGTCGCCGGAGGAAGAGCCGCCGTAGCTGGACGAGACGGGGTCGGCACCAAGGGCGGGTTCGCCTTCATCCTCGTCACGACCAACGCCAAGGCCGAGCACCTCGTCGCCGTCGTTGACCTCGGGGCAGCACCCGACGCGGCGACCATCTTCCCCAAACACCCTCACATAGAGGGTCGCGTCGCCATCGTACTTGAAGTGGAGGGAGCACCTCCTGCCAGGCCGCGCGCGTGGGCAAACGTCTGCCAGCCACGGGCCAGGGCTATGTTTCCCATGACGGAGACCTCAACTGCAACCCAGGAAGCCCTGCTGCAGCAGCCGTCCGCCTGCAGTCGGAGCCCGCCCGGACCTGCGGCCGACAGCTCATTGGTGAAAAAGCGCGGAACCTGAAGCCAGTTGCCGGCCGGGTTCTCCGACCACACGACGAACTCCGGCAGCACCTCCTCCGAGTGGAAGCGTGGCCGGGGAGGCCGCGCGCCCACGGCACGCCTTCCTTCACCAACAGGGCCGACACGACCAGGGTGCCCCCACCACGTGAAAGCGGCACTGCCGCAGCTGCGGGGGGCCATGGCGGGGGTTGCGGTATGCTTGCGGGGACCGCCGCATCCACGCTTGGGCGCCGGAGAGCCGGGCCCCTCCTGGCGAGCCTTCCCCTTCTCCGCAGCCGAAAACCTCTTTATAGGTGCCATTGGTGTCACTACTGGCAATGGAGCAGGGGAGCGGAAGCAAACGGAATGGGAAGAGATGGGCGACGGGGCCTCTGCCCCCCTCCCCATTTATAGCAGGAGGAGGCCAACCGTCGACCCCCACGATCATAGGTAATGATAACCCTCTCTGCATGCAGTAGGGACTCGTCAAGTCAGGCAGTTGCCGAGGCAGCGTGGGGAAGCGGAGACGCCCACGTCCAATCAATCGCCACGTGTCGAGTAGGGCCGCAGGCTGTTGGGGCCCGTGGCGCTCCGCACTTGCCCTTTGGCTTCGCCTCGAAGCCAAGTCCGAGCACGCCTTGGGGCCGGGGGCTACTGTCGGTGTTCTAGGAACGGGGGTCCCCAGACTTGCCTGCCTGCGGCCCACGGCGTGGCTCCACAAGTGGGCCCATATGGCCCATCTTCACAAATAAGTACTCAAGATCCTCGCGAGGGGACCAAGCCTCGCGAGGCGGACGACACAAGACCTCCTCAGGGACGACCTCACCAGGCTGGCTCGCGAGGGGCGGAGAGATCAAGGCAAGGGGTACCTCGTGAGGTTTCCCGTGACGTAAGCCATGACGACCAAGGCCAGGCGGGTGCCAGGCGGGCGCCAGCGTGCAGTGTCCTTGCTTCCTCTTTGGTACTAAGGGGGCGAGCGTAGGCGATGAGTACCGAGGCATTAGGCAAAGGTTTCCATATCGGAGCAACGATACCAAGACTAGCAGGACGGCAGGACGGAGGTCACCGTGGAGCCCAAGACGGCGTCACCACCAGAGCCTTTGGCAGCCGAAGACTACTTTTGTTAGGATAGCTTGTACTAGTTGTCTCCCTTCAAACTGGCCGTTGTGGGATCCCTTCCTGCTCAATATTTGGGAAGAGGAAGAGGGCCTCTAAAAATAGGACTAGCCACCGCAGTAGGACGGGGGCGGGAACTGAGCCAACGGATCAAGACCTTCACCAGCTCACCAAGCACAAGAACACTTCTCCTCAAGAGGCTGTTCTTCCCTTGTACTGTTCATCACCAGCCCGAGAGGCAATCCACCACCACCACACTGGAGTAGGGTATTACACCACGTCGGTGGCCCGAACCAGTATAAATCTTGTGTCCCTTGTGTTGTGAGCTCATCTAGCTAGCCTTGGAGATCGCGGTGAGGGTGAGGGCGTGGTTTGGTAGGAGGAAATCTTCGTGCGTACCCAAGTGTTCGAACCTCAAGGGTTTTGTCGGAACCCGAAATCTGACACACCCCATCACGCCCAATCCACCACCGCCCTCCTCTATCACGTCGGAGCTGGTACCCTGACATCGTCCTCCAATGCAACCACAATACCCTCAAGGACTTAGCAGCTGAAGCCGAGGCAGAGCTGCCTCCATGACACTGACGCCGACGTGCGCCATACCGGAACCACTTCGACCACGCCGTCCTACGCCTAATCGCTGCTGCTCTACTGTCACAACTGTCCACCGCACCGAAGTTGTTCCCACTACGCCATCATTCCCCACCTCGGATCTGCTTCCCGCCGCCGACAGACGGCCATTGCACCACACTCAACAACTTGGCCATGGGTTCGTCATCCAAGGCTCCACCGTCGTCCACAACATCTTATTTCCAGCGAACCACAAGAAGACCGCTGGAACAACAGAAGGAGGACACGGCACTGCCAGCAGAAAGAGGTACTCCTCTTTCCTTATTCGTGCAAATCTTACGTCTCTTTTCACACCATATTCATCACACAAAAGAAACTAGCTGAGCGCTTCTTATTGCACCTTCTTCGTGATACTAAGTGCACAAGGTCCCCCCCTTTACTATTTCACCTCAGCTAGAGGTCATCCGCCCGCCTAGATTTCCATTCGGGGTCATTTGGTTCACAATTAAAAGAAGAAGCACCTGCTTAGGCGCGCGGGGCACCTAGTCCGCCTGTTCGCCGGGGAAGCAGCGCATCGGTGTCTATCATAGGGGTGTGGGGCGCAGGAGCTGCTTTCACTGGATCTAGAGGTCAGCGGGGCTTAAAGGGATGGCCAGGGCGGTGCCTAGCATGGCGGTGCGGTGAGGTTGAAGGGAGGGCGGAGGCAGGGGACTGGGCCGGTGGTCACTGGCGTTTCGAGGAAGATCATCGACACTGAGTGGCTAGAGGTATATGAAGGTGATCTGCCCGTTCTTTGTACATCAGACGGTGCAGAAAAATGGACTGGCCTATTTGTTTTCAGTCAACTGTTATTTTCATAGGACCACAGCTTGTGGTCTAGAGGAGTATCTGCATTTCCCTGCCATCCCTGTGCTCATATCTCAAAATCCTATAATCTAATTTCGTGTGCCATGCATGTTGAAAAGTTATCATATGTCTCTTGTCATTTATTTCTCACCCACGTGCTATCTGCTACTTTTACAGTGTTCTACTTGAGCACACACTTCACCCCTACTCATGGTAGCGTTCTTGTATGCATGGGTATTTGAGACTCTGACGCACTGTTGATAAATTCACGAAAGAAAAGATAGAAGTCGCTCTAGTCTAATTCGAGTATAAGCACTAAGCGTTTCAGCGCTCTAAAGGGTGCAGTGTTAGCAGATGGAGACAGTAAATGTAGCTCTGTAGTTGATGATCTCAATTGCCACACACAACCATCCCAGGTGCTTGCTTTCACTTCACACTGTCAAATGTGGTTGCATGTTGCATATGGTGTCTAGCTTGTATTGCTTCCAATTTGGTTAAATTGCATCTGCTTTACACATTATTAGGGATGTAAAAGGATCGGATCAGGTCAGATAATGCTTTTACCATATCCTTTACCATATTTTTCTGTCGGATTCGGAGCGGAGCGGATAATGACCCGATGCGGATTATATCAGACTACGGATGAGGAGCGGATTCGGAGCGGACTCGGACCGAATACGGGCAAAAAATATTAGATAATATGTGCAAAGAAACATGATTTTATTCTTTTATGCCAACAATATGAGATCAGTGCATTAAAAAATCATAAATTCATAGTATTTTGTAGTCTAATAAGATCAACTCTACTCTATCTTTTTAGGGGGAAGAGATGAAGCCTACTCGACCACTACAAACTTAGTGCTCATCTTGTACGTGCATCATCGCATGCAAGGAATCAATACCAGTGATACTGATCGCTCAATATTCCTACGTATATTTATGTGGACCACTGTCCCGACGCACTGCCGAAGTCGCAGACCGCCGTCTCCGTGTATATGTACGTAGACCACCATCTCGACGCTCCGTCGGCGTATATGTACGTAGACCGCCGTCTCGACACACCGCCAGCGTTTATGTACACAGACCATCGACGTATATGTGCATCACTTAGGGCCGCAAGTGGAGTGCTCATTGTCATCTATGTGTGTAGATCATGGCCGTGAGCAACACTAATTTTGCTGCGCAGGGTGACCTACCTGACTACCCACCACGACTAGCTATCATGTAGAGGTAGCATGGCGTAGATGCATACCTAACTTGGACGCCTAAACTTATGTGAATCATTTTGCATCTAAAAAAATCATGGAACGTCAAATAGAGTATTCGTGCTCACCTCCGTTGCTTAGACCGGCGCCGACATCTTTTCCTGTTGTGATGGACAACCATCCTTCCGGGGAGATGTGGCCGCTGCTGGCGGCGCAAGACAAGACCACGTTGCGATGACCATGGTCGACGACTACCTGTGAATTGTGGTCGTCTCGTACTAGGGTTAGGTTAAATTCTATTTATATGTGGTGATTTTAATTAGTGGTCCACGTAGGTATTTAGGCTTCTCAATTGGGCTAAATTTATCGTATAATCCTATTTGACAACCTCGGATAATCCATAAAAAATACCAGATAATTCATATCCGCTGGATATTACCAATACCATATCCTCCAGTTGACCAAAATCCGTATCCGCATCCATATCCATCGGATTTGTGAAAGTGCATACCATATCCTTAAAAATGGATGTGGAAGTGGATTCGGAATGGAAATTATCCATACCATTTACATCCCTACACATTATACCTTTGATAATGGCATGCCTTCCTAGTTTTGATACATACTACATCTGTCTATTAACCATGTTCTGACATCAAACTAATGCTCTTGTGTATCCCTCATCAATCACTTATGATGAGATAGTCACCCCAGTGGGTTACTATGAGACGCGCTACTCTTTTAAAGAGTGCAGTGTCATCCTCCCCACATGATTCTCAAGAAACAGCAAGGCTAAATGAAGATAGTCAATGTAGCTTTGTAGTTGATGACCGCAATTCCCCTACACCACCATCGCAGGTGCTTGCTCTTACTTGGCAATGTGATATGTGGTTGCATGTTGCATATGGTATCTACCTTGTAATGCTTCTAATTAGGGTAAATTGCATCTGCTTAGTTAACATATTATACTTGTGAATAGGACAAGCCTTCTTGTTTTTGGTACATACTACGTCTTTCTATTAACCATGTTCTTACATCAAACTACTTTTCTTGTGTATCCCTCATCAATCACTTCTGACGAGACACCTTCAAATTGATAGTGTAATATTGGTTGCATCTTGCATATCATTTCAAGCATGTATTGCCTCTAATTTGTTGAAATGCCACTTATAATTAGACACTTCTAACTTGGTAGATTGATTTTGGTTGGATCTTTCATATCGTGTCTAGCTTGGATTGCTTCCAATTTGTTGAAATGCCTTCTGCTTAGCATTTTTCGTACATATTCCATCCTCCTACAATGTGGTTTCCTTACATAAAAGTTGTGTTCATCAGTATCATGCATCAACGAATTTGGAAGAGCGAATTTCATTCCTTTTTCTTGTGTGTTTGACTTGACAAGGCAAAATCTAAAAGGATGAATGCACAGGATGTTGGTTGTCCTCACACCTAACACTACTTCCGAAGCACTTCTGACACAACAGGATTTGGCAAGATCAGATAAAAATCTTGAGCATCAACCCCAAGACGGTATCTGACCGAGTCAAGTTGCAGTTGCATGCTCCTTTATATGTACTTCATAGTTTGATGTGCACTAACACTTCCCATATTCGTTGTTTAACTAGCACCATGGCGCAAGCGGAAACAGGGATCAGGGATAATGCTTGACATATTAACAAAATCTAAAGGAGGAAGAATGGAGATCCATTTTGATGCAGGTTCAAAAAGGCCACATGATGCTATATAGTCAGCCAAGTTAGTATTAGAGGCAGCCGTTGCCGTTAGGTGTCATGCACGTATCCTCCCAACGTGGATCTAGTACATGAATGAGAAAGAAGATACCCAGTTTAACACCTTCCTTGACCATTTATCCGTAAGTAATGTTATTCATCGCAATTTGTAATATTGTCTTGCTCTGTCCCATACTTTCTAGCTTCGTCCTAATGAGACTCACATTCTTTTTTCAACAGATGAGGTTCAAGTTGGATCCGAAAGATGATGCAACTAAACAAGCACTCACTCATGTTTTTCAGTCTGCTCTGTGACAGTATCAGTATCACCTTAGAGAAACTCACTTTGAAGGCAAGGCTAACAATGAAATCGCCCAAATATGTCCAATGGAATATATTATGGATGAAGACTAGACAGCCCTTGTTAAACACTGGTCTGACCCAAAGTATCAGGTAGGGTATATGTATTTGATCAGATCACATATTGAACTTGTAGTTACGTATGTGCCTTACAAGTCTATCTTCTTCTAGGCTAACTATTTGAAGATCAAGGCCAACCGTTCTAAAGTGAAATTCCAACAAACAACACGATCTCGTAGCCATATTGCACACTGCTAGGCTCTTGTAAATAGTTGCTAGTTCCTTCTTTTTTCTGTGCCATATTATCGTATCTATATTGACTTGTTCCAAATACAGAGGAAAGGCCATGCGGACCAAAAAGAACATGAACCGAATGCAGTGCAAATCTCAATAGTTGCCACACCAGCAAGATGAAGGGCGTGAGCACACCAGTTCAAGCCGCTGTTGTAAGTCCTTACTCCTCATGCCTTTGAACTACTTGTTACTGTAACGTGTTCATTTAACTGCTTGGTTTGCAACCAATGTCAGTTACTATGTTCACTTTTATACACAGTTGTCTTAATGTATCATTTCACCTTACATGGTTTAAAAGAGAGGAAGGAATTTCTTTTGGTCTTGATCTGTAATCTAGTTGTGATCTTCACATGCCCACACAATGATACAATAGCATGTTTGTTTGATATATGTTTGCCTGTGATATGATGATGTCATACTATGTTCATCCTACTTTAAACCATGTCTCTTTATCCTTAGATGTCAATGAATGTGAGGAAATAGACAATACAATAGGCATGCTACATGGACATATGTTCCGAAAGTGATTTTATTATGTAGTTGGCACTACAATACATACTAATGTATTACAGTAGTTCACCAAAATAAGTTATGTATAAACGTGAAACCTATTTTGTTTGTTTTTATCTTATTAGTAACTTATCTGGTACACTAATCAAGAAATTCAAAATTTCAGCAAGCTATGGAACAAATGATTGAACAGCCACAACCACCTGAAGGTGACGAGGCTACCACAAGCACAATGTCACCTCTTGCTGCAGTGCATCAGTATCTCTCCACTAATAGTGCAAAAAGCACCTTCATGCGTGATTTTGGGTTGGTTGTCAAGGTAACCTCATCCAAATCGCCTACTAAACAAAATCTTCCGGCTAGACAGAGTGGCATATCTGTGCTCCAAACACAAGTCCAATCCATTATGGAGTGTCAGGGGTGTCGTGTGACATATGCCAAAGGATGGCTTATCATGGAGGGGGCTAATAATATGTCGTCGGTGCGAGGAAACGGGATAAGGCGCAAACATGCCCGCCGGCGAATCTTACCCAGTTTCGGGGCTCTCCTAGGAGATAACACCCCTACTCCTGCTCTGCGGGGTCTCCGCATGATCACTCAAGCAACGATGGTGGCTACAAGCTTGCTCCTTGAGCTGTTTCTCTAGAGGGGGAAGAAGAACAAGGCTAGCCCTTGCTTCCTTTCTCTATACGTGGGTGTGGGTGGACTGAGGTCTGAACCCTTTGCATGGGTGCCTTGGGAAGTTTATATAGTCCTACCCCAGGGGTAGAAAGGTAATCTAGCCGGGTGTAGGACCCGGCTGTCAGTGTCTGTTGTCGCCGGCTTCTCCGCTGGCCGCTGGGGTCCGCCACCTGGTGGGTCCCGCCGGCTGTCTCATACTTCGCCGACAGGCCGCACCCGCCGCTAGCGGGTCCTGCCGGCTGCTGAGTACTGTGGCAATGCCACTGATGACGTGTGCTTTGTCGGGGAAGGGTGGCTACAGTACCGCCGCCTCGCGGGCGTTCACTGTAGCCATTCCCCATCTCTTCTGATTAATGGCGCATAGACTTTGAGGGATGGGGAGGGCTGCCTGCTAGGAGTCGGCCTCCCCCATGCCGACTGGTTGGGGCTCGTCGCGTTCTGGCTTCTTGCTGATAGGTTGGGCCTGCCATCCGTAGGCCGTACCGACAACCCGTAGTGGGGGCATGGCCTCCCCCGTTATGGGTGATGTCATGGGCTGCATGGCAACAGTGTTGTGCCGGGCAGGGGATGTCCACCCAGTACGCCGCACTGTGGCCAGGCTCTGCCCTGGATTCGGGGGTGGCAGGCTGCATTATAACCACGCCCCTTCTCGTCGTCTTAATGTGGCGCAAACTTCAAGGGGGCGGAGGGGGGCCGCCTCCTAGGAGCCGGCCTCTCTGGAGGCCACCTGGTAGGAGTCGGCCCACCTCAAGGCGGTCTTCTGGGAACTGCCGCCCTCTAGCAGTCGGCCCCTTGGACCAGCCGGCCTTGAGAAGACGGCTCTTCGTCTTCGAGGCTTCAGGGGTGCAGCCAGCCCCGATGTCTTGAATCGCCATGGGGAGCAGATGAGGCTACCCATGGTCATTTACTCCAACAGTAGTCCCCGAAGCTGGTGGGGCACCGCGGCTGAAAAAGGCGAGGAGCTTCAGCAGCTTCCTACTCCGAGTGCTCTGATTGATCTTGCTTTGTCCGTCTTTTGAAGCGCCGACTGCTAGGAGCCGGCCGTGGCCAGGCAGGCCACCTGATAATTTCGAAATGTCGCGGCGGGAGCCTGGTGGCGCGCCAGCTAGGTGCCAGGCTCACCGCCCGCTGCATGAGTGCCATGCAGCACCAGCCAACCGGGCCGGCCTGCTAGCCCACGCGCGCGACGGGACATCACCGCTGGCTGGGGCCCGCCACTACCGGGCCTCGGCGCGCGTGCGGATCCGGTGCGGCCGAGGTGGGCGGTTTGGATTCCGTGGCACAATTACTTCGCGTCGTTACCGCGCGGTAAATGCGGGGTCGTGGGGTCATGGGTACAGTTAATCCCACGATCCCCATGCCCCATCCCATCGGCTTCGCAGCCCGTGGCTATAAGTAGGGGGAGGAGGGGAGCGGCGCTAGCACGCGCGCCCTCCTCTCCCTTTGCCATTTTCTTCCTCTTCTTCTCCTTCGCTGCTGCCGCACGCCCGCACCATGCCGAAGTGCTGCCGCGGCCCGTCGTCGCAGAGCCCATCCTCTCAGCCGCGCCACTGCTTCGCCGCAGGCTTGCGCATCCGTCGCCGCGCCACGCCTCTGTTGAACTCGAGCTCCCATGGCGCGTGAGCGGGTCGGTGACTGGGACGGCTCAAACGTCCTCGAAGACCACATGGCTTTCCTCCGCAACACGCGGCGGTTGCCCGGTAAGGGCTACGTTCGAGCACGCGTTCCGCCCGCGAAGGAGATTTCGCTGGCGCCGGAGGATGGCGAACGCATCATCTTTCTGTCGCACTTCCTCCGCGGTTCGGCTTGCCGGCGAGCGGCTTCCTCCGTGCCTTTCTTCAATTCTACGGACTCCAGCCCACCTCACACTGAACACGGTGGTGCTTCTGTCGGCCTTCGTCACGCTTTGCAAAGGCTACCTCGGCATTCTCCCCACTCTCGAGCTTTGGGGGGAATTCTTCTACACCAAGCTCGGCACCGCCGCCAAGAACAAGGCGGCTCAGTGCGGAGCATTCATCGTGGTGCGGTGCCTGGGTGCTGGGAATTGCATTTCGGCCGTCAGCTTAACGCAGTCAGTCCAACTGTGGCAAAAATCATACTTCTATGTCAGGAACGTCAACCCGGTGATCGACTTTGTCAACCTGCCGGCTGAGCCCCGCACCAACTAGACCTTCAAGCTAAGGACGCTGTCAGCCGCCTCTGCCGCCGCTGTCGCCCGGCTCAGGGTGTTGATGGAGTCAGAGGGCCTCAAAGCCTTGGACTTGCTGACCGCCTTTGTGGAGTGTCGGGTTCTCCCTCTTCAAGGCCGGCCTCATCTGATCAGATGGATGAGCAGGCATCGAGACCCGTGCCGGACGTCCACCAGGGAGATGCCGGCCACGGAGGTGGCCCGCCTGGTGAACGAGATCTTGAACTGCAAACTCTCGGAGTCGGAGTGGCAGTTCGGTAAGCGGCCGTATTCCCGCGCAAACCCGCCGCCTGCGGTAAGCTCTCAACTCTTTTTTCTCTTTTCTATGTCGGGCACTGCTTTGCCGCCTGACCAGTCGGTCACGCTGCAGCTCCTCACGACTCAGCCGGCAGCCGACGCCCTGGAGCAGGGCCAGGAGTACCTGCGGGACTGATCTATGAGTGATGCGGACGACCCCGACTTGGGGGCGGCCGCCATGGGAGAAGACAACGTGACAGGCGGTGGTGACGGAGCAGGTGATTCCGGAGGAGGAGGCAGCCTCGAGGACTGGCCAGACGACGACGAGGAGGAGCACGCGCAGCACCGCCCGCTGGTCGCCAACAGGGTGGGGGCGAGCTCCTCAGCAGCGCCGACTGCACCAGGCGGCATACCAAAGCGCCGAGTCGGCTCGCAGCTGCAAGGCGGCCGGCAAAAGAAACCCAAGGGCTCGGCCGCAGCTACCAGGCAGGAGGAGGCCAACGCAAAGGAGGCCCAGTTCCAAAGGGCCCCGAAGCAGCCGCCAACGGTGTCCACGTAAGAGCTTGTCTTTTCCTATGTTTTCCTTTGTCTTTTTCGCAAACTCCCTCTGAGTTCTTCTTGTCTTGCTTGAACAGGGCCCCACTCTCCCTTGAGCGGTCGGCCTCCGCCTTCATCATTGGGGGGACGCAGGGCTCCGCCAACACCCACCGCGTGCACCCGCCCGCTGACCTCCGGGAGGCGACGAAGAAGAACGCGCGGGAGGCGCGCGAGGAGCGGGAGGAGGCGGAGCGACAGAGGGAGGCGGCCAAGGCGCCGCAGGAGGAGGCAGACGCGGAGGCCAAGGCCCAAGCCGACGCCGCGGCCAAGGCCCAAGCGGACGCCGCGACCAAGGCCCAGGCGGACGCGGCCGCCAAGGCGCAAGCGGAGGAAGCCGCACGCGGCCAGACTCCACAGCTCATCTACCCCCTTCTTTCCATGCCGCCGGCGCCAGAGATCCCGGCGCCGACTGGAGGAGCCGGCGACAACTAGCCAGTCATCGAGAGGGAGGGGGTGACGCGGTCCTCCTGAGGACGGAGGTACTCCAGCAAGCGACAACCGCCGAGGCCCAGGGCAGTCGGCCTGATGTGCCACCGACGCCTCAAGTTGGTGGCGAGCTTGTGGTGGGGGCGACCCCCGTGGCCTGCACTCCGGCGCATCGGCGCCACGGCCTCAGGTGATCGGGGCCTCGAGCTCGTCAGCCCTAGAGGTGGAGGCCACTAGTGCCATCCGGGGGACGTCTCGGGGTGGGACGAGTGTCCTGAACAAGGCTGCACATGAGGTCCAGTCCCTGCTTCAGGCTCAAGGCACCGCCCTCCAGAATTACACGTAGGCGTTCCTGGTGTCGCGAGACGCCGTCCGCGTATGCTACTTGATGGCTTGTTTCTGATTCTTGTAATTTTCTTGAATTCTTCTATGGGGGCGCGCCAGCGCACCCACTGGGTGTAGCCTCCTAGTTCCGGGCCGGCTGCTGAGCAGGCGGTTCGAAACTTAAAGGTAAGTTCCAAGTGCTGACCCTTTCTTTTCTTCTGTTGTCTTTATTGTAGGATTACCACAACATCCGTGTGGCTGCCTTCAACACCCAGGTCCAAGAGCTGGCCAAGCGGATCGCAGCCTTGTCCGACAGCCGGAGTAAGTTTCCGCTCTTCGTTCTCGCTGGGGCGCGCCAGCGCACCCGCGGGGTGTAGCCCCCGTGATTCGGGCCGACTGTTGAGCAGTCGGGTCGGATATTCCGGCAACCACTTTGCTTTTTGTTGATTTGCTGATTGTCTTTTCTTTCTTGGCTTCTGCAGGAACCAACGCCACCTTACGGGAGCAGCTGGGCAAGGCTCAAACCGCGCTGCACGCCAAGGAGGAGGAGCGCATCAAGATGGAGCAAGGGGGCGACTGCCTACCCAAATAGCTAGCTGACCAGGCGGAGCTGCAAAAGCTCAAGTACGCGGAGGAGGCCCTCCAGGCCGAGTTCGAGACTCAGCGCTCGAACTGGGTCGAGAGGGAGAAGGCCCTGTCTGACGGCTAAGGCGAGATCGAGGACATGCTCGATGGTGAGTTGTCCTTCTCTTCCTTCTACCTATCAACCACTTCATACTTCTTTTTTCTTCTCGTGCAGAGTATTTCCCTGGTTACGTTGTCGCTGCCGGCCAAGCCGTCGAGGCTCACCGTGATGAGTGGAGGCTGGCTGGTGCAGACATTGCGCCCAACGCCCCTCGAACCCTCGCCGAGCAGCTGCTCGCCGTCCAAGCTTGTCTCCAGCCGGCGCATCGGGCTCTCCGCCGTCTATAGCGCGCCGGAGCCCAGGTGGTCTCCGTCCTCTGGCCGGGTGCTCGAATTCTGCGCACCCCTAGTCGGACCTCCGACTGGTTGAAGGTGGCCATCGGCCGCACCGAGGCGTGGAAAGGCTCCTCCGCCTGGGCAGGTGCACGCGGGGCCTTGGAGTTCGTCAAGGGGTGGTACCCTAGGCTGAACCTAGCCCAGCTGGCCACTCTCCGCGCTGAAGCCAGCGAAGAGTTGGCGGCGGTGGCGCCCGAGCTCTATCATCGCGCCGCGGCGATCGTCGAGTACATGGACACCATTGTCTTCCTTCCCGAGCTAAATGAGGAGGGCGCTGAGGCGCCGCCCAACTGGTTGGGGCTGAACCCAGAGGACGGCGAGGACTCGATGGAGGAGATCGCCTCCAGCGATGAAGGCGAGGAAGAGGAGGACGAGGATGGCGAAGATGATGCGCCGGATGATGGAGACGACAGTCGGCCTCAGCCTGACCAAGTCTCGACCAACGGATAGTGCGCCGGTGAGCCAACTGCTGCCGGTGCTGACCAGGCCGAGACCAACCAGGCGGCCGTTCCACCACCCGGAGCCACGACCTCCGCCGACCCCTCCGATTCGGCTACTGCTCCTCTGGCCTAGGTGGCCAAGTTATCTTTTCTTTTCCTGTATTGTAATCTCTTGAACAAAATTGTTAAGTTTGTGTAGTTCCACCTACTAGGGGTGTATTCAAACTCTGTTGAATGCTCGCCGAGGGCCTTTTGCTATGTAAATTGTCTTTGCCGATTTCCAACTTGTCTTGCTTCTCTGCTCCTTTGGCTTTTCCCCTTGCCGCCTTCCCTTGGCTGCCGTCATGCCCGGACAACCGCTCAGCGGTCTGTGGCTGGGTCAAGTACTTGGCCATTTTGGGGAAGGCAAGTACTTTAGCCATAGGTAGAGCGTAGCAAGTTAAGTTAGAAACCGGCCGGCTGCTCAACAGCCGGTCGGCGAGGCGGGCAGACGGCTTGGCCTATGGGAACGCTTTGGTCCTCAGCCATTTTTCATGTGGGCACCGTTTCCTGCCTTTAACTCCTGCCAGCCGGACAGTCGCTCTGCGAGCTGCGGCTTATGGCAAGAGAGGGCTTAGGTGCCAGCACACTACTTGTCCGACTGCAGGCAGCATTGACATTGTACAAGGCGGCAACCCCCCGGGCCGACTGGTCGAATGCGGTGCCAGGCAGAATAATGAAATGACACATTCATAGATAGAACTTATCATATAGATAAAAAGGGTAGCCCCCGAGTGCTCCTCGAGGGACCCGATGTCTTAGAGCTTAACGCAAAAGGTAGCTTGGTACATACTGAATCAACTGTAAAATCTTCGGAGGAGATTTGCATTCCATGGGCGCTCCGATTCCTTGCCCGAATCGTCTCCCTTGCGTGCTCTGGGCTTCTGTGCATCAATCAGGTAGTAGGAGTCGTTGCCCAATGCTTTGCTGACGATGAAGGGGCCTTCCCAAGGGGCAGAGAGCTTGTGCTGGCCGGCTGTTCGCTGGATCAGCCGGAGCACAAGGTCTCGCTCTTGGAAGGATCTTGGCTTGACCTTCTGACTGTGGTAGCAGCGCAAGCTCTGCTGGTAGATGGCGGACCGGCCAAGTGCCAACAGTCGTCCCTCTTCCAGCAGATCGACGCCGTCTTATCGTTCTTCCTTTGCCTCCGCTTCCGTGTACATGGTGACGCGAGGTGAGTCAAACTCAATGTCAGTTGGGATGACGGCCTCGGCACCGTACGCGAGAAAGAATGGAGTGAAGTCGGTTGATTTGTTCGGAGTGGTGCGGAGGCTCTAGAGGATGGCCGGCAGCTCATCAATCCAGCAGCCGGCCAAGCACTCCAGTGGCTCGACTAGTCGTGGCTTGATGCCGGAGAGGATGAGGCCGTTTGCTCGCTTGACTTGGCCATTTGACTGCGGATGGGAAATGGACATTAAGTCCAGTCGGATGCCCTGTGTCGTGCAGAAACGGGCCAAGGCTCCCTTGGCAAAGTTTGTGCCATTGTCGGTGATGATGCTGTGTGGCACACTGTATCGGACGGTTATATCTGTGATGAAAGTCACAGCCGTCGGACCGTTCATTTTCTTGATTGGCTTCGCTTCAATCCACTTGGTGAATTTGTCCACGGTGACAAGCAGATGGGTCATGCCTCCGCGTGCTGTCTTGAATGGTCCCACCATGTCCAGCCCCCACACAGCAAAAGTCTAGGTGAGGGGGATGGTCATGAGTGCAGAAGCCGGCAGATGTTGCTTGGAGCTAAATTTCTGGCACCCCTTGTAGTGTTTGACAAGATCCTTGGCGTCCTCCAAGCAGTCGGCCAGAAGAAATCATGGCGGAAAGCTTTGGCGACAAGGGATCTGGAGGCCGCGTGGTGGCCGCACTCGCCTTGGTGGATATCTTTGAGGATTGCTTGGCCCTTCTCTGGTTCTACGCAGCGGTGGAAGACCCTAGTCACGCTGCGTCTGACAAGCTCTTTGTTTACTATCGCGTAGACTCCTGCTCGGCGCTGCACTTGTCGGGCCGAGATCTGATCGGCCGGCAGCTCTCTGTTCACCAGAAACTTTAGGATGGGTTGTGCCCATGATGGTGCTTGGATTTCTTCTACTGCCACTACAACCACTTGTACTAGGGCGGTTGGGTTGGGAGGCGGCGGGTCGGAGTTGGCTGCCACTTGCTGCATCGTTGAAGTCCCCGGGCCAACTGCTGCAGCTCCCGGGCTGGGTTGTGAAGTCCCCAGGCTGGGTGCGACTATTGTAGTCCCCGAGCCGCTTGGTGAAGACCCCGGGCCGACTGCTGCAGCCCCCTGATAACCCACAAGTATAGGGGATCGCAACTGTTTTCGAGGGTAGAGTATTCAACCCAAATTTATTGATTCGACACAAGGGGAGCCAAAGAATATTCTCAAGTATTAGCAGTTGAGTTGTCAATTCAACCATACCTGGATAACTTAGTATCTGCAGCAAAGTATTTAGTAGCAAAGTAATATGGAAGTAACGGTAATGGTAGCAAAAGTAATATTTTTGTGTTTTGTAGTAATTGTAATAGTAGCAACGAAAAAGTAAATAAGCGGAGAACAATATGTGAAAAGCTCGTAGGCACTGGATCGGTGATGGAGAATTATGCCGGATGCGGTTCATCATGTAACAGTCATAACATAGGGTGACACAGAACTAGCTCCAATTCATCAATGTAATGTAGGCTGTATTCCGAATATAGTCATACGTGCTTACGGAAAAGAACTTGCATGGCATCTTTTGTCCTACCCTCCTGTGGCAGCAGGGTCCTAGCGGAAATTAAGGGATATTAAGGCCTCCATTTAATAGAGTACCGGACCAAAGCATTAACACATGGTGAATACATGAACTCCTCAAACTAAGGTCATCACCGGGAGTGGTCCCGATTATTGTCACTTCGGGGTTGCCGGATCATAACACATAGTAGGTGACTATAGACTTGCAAGATAGGATCAAGAACTCACATATATTCATGAAAACATAATAGGTTCAGATCTGAAATCATGGCACTAGGGCCCTAGTGACAAGCATTAAGCATAGCAAAGTCATAGCAACATCAATCTCAGAACATAGTGGATACTAGGGATCAAACCCTAACAAAACTAACTCGAATACATGATAGACCTCATCCAACCCATCACCGTCCAGCAAGCCTACGATGGAATTACTCACGCACGGCGGTGAGCATCATGAAATTGGTGATGGAGGATAGTTGATGATGATGACGGCGACGAATCCCCCTCTCCGGAGCCCCGAACAGACTCCAGATCAGCCCGCCCGAGAGGTTTTAGGGCTTGGCGGCGGCTCCGTATCGTAAAACGCGATGAATCCTTCTCTCTGATTTTTTCTCCCCGAAAGTGAATATATGGAGTTGGAGTTGAGGTCGGAGGAGCGTCAGGGGGCCCACGAGGTGGGGGGCACGCCCGGGGGGGGGGGGGGCAGGCGCGCCCCCCAGCCTCATGGACAGGGTGTGGGCCCCCTGACGTGGATTTTTCTTCCAGTATTTTTAATATTTTCCAAATAGATGTTCCGTGGAGTTTCAGGTCATTCCGAGAAGTTTTGCTTCTGCACATAAATAACACCATGGAAAGTCTGCTGAAAACAGCGTCAGTCCGGGTTAGTTCCACTCAAATCAGGCAAGTTAGAGTCCAAAACAAGAGCAAAAGTGTTTGGAAAAGTAGATACGACGGAGACGTATCACCCCCGGGCCGGGTTGTGAAGTTCCCGGGCCAGGTGTGACTGTTGTAGTCCCCGTGCCGCCTGCCGAAGTCCCCGGGCCGGCTGCTGCAGCCCCCGAGTCGGATCCGACTGCTTTATGAGGAGCCGACACGAAGATGGACTCAGATTCTGGGGAAGGCTTGATTGACGGCTTGCGGAGGCACTGAAGGGAGACGCCGGCTGGTATTGCTTGACGGGTGGAGCCGATCCGTGCCAGTGCGTCAGCTGGCTCATTTTCATTCTGTGGCATGTGAAGGAACTCGCACCCCTCAAAACATCCGCTGAGCTGCTGGACGAGGAAGCGGTAGCTCGCCATGTTCGCATCCTTGGCATCCCAGTCACCAGACGACTGTTGGACCACCAAGTCTGAGTCGCCGTAGCACAGGATCCGGCGGATGCCGAGTTCTTTGGCCAGCCGGAGCCCGTGTACGAGCGCCTCATACTCGGCCAAATTGTTGGAGGCGGCGAAGTGAATTTGCAATGTGTATCTGAGCTTGTCGCCTTTGGGAGAGGTAAGGACGATGCCGGCCCCCAAACCGGTGCGCATCTTCGAGCCATCAAAATGCATCCGCCAATGAGTGGAGTCCGGAGCTGGGGGTAGCTACTGGGTCTCGGCCCAGTCGACAAGGAAGTCGGCCAGTGCTTGGGACTTGATGGCGGTGCGCGGCTGGTAGAAGATGGTGTAGGGGCCAACTCGGTGGCCCACTTGGCCACTCGGCCAGATGCATCTCAGCTACCAATGATCTCAGCAAGTGGGGCAGTGCAGACAACTGCGATTGGGTGTTCTTGAAAGTATGGCTTCTGCTTCTTGGCGGCAAAGTGCATGCCATAGCACATCTTTTGGTACTGAGGGTAGTTCTGTTTCGAGGTTGACAGCACCTCGCTCAAATAGAACATAGGCCTCTGGACCGGCTGTGCTCTGCCGTCCTCTTTACGCTCTACTACCACGATCGTGCTGACCACCCGATTGGTGGCGGCGATGTAGAGGAGCATGGGCTCCTTAGCAGCCGGGGCGGCCAGAACAGGCGGTGTGGTCAACATTTTCTTGAGTTGGAGAAAATCCTCGTCTGCCTTGTCGTTCCACTCAAAATGAGTGGTTTTCTTCATGAGTTGGTATAAGGTAAGAGCCTTCTCACCCAGCCAACTGATGAAACGGCTGATGGATGCCAAGCAGCCAGTAAACTTCTGGACGTCTCGTAGTCGGGTGGGCCTCTCCATCCTCTCGATGGCCTTGATCTTGACAGGGTTGCACTCAATGCCGCGTTCTGAGACCAGGAAGCCAAGGAGCTGGCCGGCTGGTACTCCGAAGACACATTTTTCTAGGTTGAGCTTGATTTGAAGCCGGCATAGATTTTCAGAAGTTTTCTTGAGATCTTCCAAGAGGGTACCGTGCTTCTCCGTCTTCACCACAATGTCGTCTACATAGACGTGGGCATTTCTGCCCGAGCTGCTTGAGGAGGCACTTCTGCATGCAACGCTGAAAGGTGGCACCGGGATTTCTCAAGCCAAATGTCATGGTCAGGTAGCAGAAGGCTCCGAATGGTGTGATGGTGGCGGTCTTCAAGCGGTCGGCCGGGTTCAAGTTGATCTGGTGGTATTGTGAGTAGGCATCCAAAAAGCTCAACAGCTCGCATCTGGCTGTGGAGTCTATCACTTGGTCAATGCAAGGCAACGCAAACGGAACCTTGGGGTAGGCTTTGTTGAGACTGGTGTAATCAATACACATGCGCCATTTGTTGCTCTTCTTGAGTACAAGGACTGGGTTGGCAAGCTACTCTGGAATGAACACATCCATAATGAAGCCGGCTGCCAAAAGCCGGGCTATCTCTTCACCAACAAATCTTCTCTTCTCCTCTGACAGGCAACGGAGGTCGACAAGGCAGCTCTCGAACCTAGCTGCTCCCGCGTCGGGCATGGGATCGTCGGGAGGCGGATCTCGTAGATGAGGTCAGCGAGAGCTCAGCGCCATGCAGCGCGTCGGCGCAAATGCCATCAGGCGTGCCAGGCTGGCTGTGCTCGCCGGGGAGGAAGAGGGTTCCCGTCCAGAACAGATCTCCGGACGACGATGCACCTAGCCCCATGGTGGGCGCCAAATGTCGGGGGTGTCATGCGACATATGCCAAAGGATGGCTTATCATGGAGGGAGCTAATAATACGTCGCCGGTGCCAGGAAACGAGATAAGGAGCAAACATGCCCACCGGCGAATCTTACCCAAGTTCGGGGCTCTCCAAGCAGATAACGCCCCTACTCCTGCTCTGCGGGGTCTCCGCATGATCACTCAAGCAACAATGGTGGCTACAAGCTTGCTCCTTGAGCTGTTTCTCTAGAGGGGGAAGAAGAACAAGGCTAGCCCTAGCTTCCTTTCTCTATACGTGGGTGTGGGCGGACTGAGGTCTGAACCCTTTGCATGGGTGCCCTGGGGGTTTATATAGGCCTACCCCCCAGGGGTACAAAGGTAATCTGGCCGGGTGTAGGACCCGGCTGTCAGTGTCTGTGGTCGCCGGCTTCTCCGCCGGCCGCTAGGGCCCGCTGTCGGTGTCAAAACCGGTGGATCTCAGGTACGGGGTCCCGAACTGTACGTCTAAGGTCGATGGTAATAGGAGACGGGGGACACAATGTTTACGTAGGTTCGGGCCCTCTTGATGGAGGTAATACCCTACTTCCTGCTTGATTGATCTTGATGAATATGAGGATTACAAGAGTTGATCTACCATGAGATCGTAATGGCTAAACCCTAGAAGTCTAGCGTGTCTGATTATGATTGCCTCTACGGACTAAACCCTCTAGTTCATATAGACACCGGAGGGGCCTAGGGTTGTACAAAGTCAGTTTACAGAGGAAGGAATCTTCATATCCGGACCCTAAGCTTGCCGTCTATGCAAAGGAGAGTCCCATCCAGACACGGGAGGAAGTCTTCTATCTTGTATCTTCATGGCCCAACAGTCCGGCCCATGTTACATAGGCCGGACGCCCAAGGACCCCGTAATCCAGGACTACCTCAGTAGCCCCCGAACCAGGCTTCAATGACGATGTGTCCAGCGCGCTGATAGTCTTCGGCATTGCAAGGCGGGTTCTTCCTCTGAATACTTCAAAGTGTCTGACCCGAAGAGTTATACTCGGCCTTCCATTTAATGTCATACCCCTTGGCTTCTACGCCTCCATTGCTTCCGCCTCCACGTGTCAAGCGAACACGAAAGTTCAGAGTATTTTTGCACATAACACCCTGGCCATGCAAGAAAGGCGTATATTTAAGTAGATTGGATCTAAGATGCCGTCTCACATCAGGCAAAGAATCCTTAGAGCTTGCTAGGAGAAACCATTCCAGCATGGCTAGCGTTCCCAGTTCTTCATCCCGCCCCCATGGCTCTGAAAAAGACGACTGGGAGAAATGTTCAGTATCCCACGACCAGCTGAGTAAGCTTCAAACGCAGGGATTCCTTCCCCCCGCGGATCTAGTCCCCGTCCGAGCAGGATTAACCACTTTCACCGGCGAAGCCCTAGTGGAAAATTTCCCCAATCCAACCAGGGGGAAGAGAGTGTGCATCATATCCTTCTTAATAAGAGGCGTCGGGTTTCCGATCCACCCTTTCCTTCGAGGTCTCCTGGAGTACTACGGCCTCCAACTGCACAACCTTACTCCAGCCTCCATCCTGCATATCGCGGGTTTTGTGGCTCTTTGCGAGCTATTCCTGGGCTACGAGGCCCACTTTGATCTATAGAGTAAACTCTTCTGCCTTGTCCCCCATACCCAAAAGGGATCCGTATTCGAAGTGGGCGGCGCTGAGATATGGCGCATAGCCGGGACCGGATACTTGTCCGGCACGCCGAAGAAGGCATCCGAAGACTGGCCCTCGGAGTGGTTTTATATTGAAGACGTCGCTCTCCTCGACCCAGTCCGAATGGGCCTTCCCGAATTTTCTAGCATTCCGCTGAAGAAACGCCACAGCTGGCATCCTCGGAGCCTCAAGGAGGAAGATAGCACAGAAGTCTGGCAACTGATGGGCAAGATTAGGACACTTGCCCAGTCCGGATTATCAATAGTCGAGGTGATGGCAACTTCCATAGCGCGAGGTGTTCAGCCGCTCCAATTCAGGGGGCTACCCATGTGGCACTACAATGCGGAAGATGACGCCTCACGCTGCGGACGAAAGGGTCCAGATTCCCACACTGCCCTGGCCACCATACTGGTCGATCTGTATAAAGGGGAGAAAGAGGAATTCACTCGTCTTGCGTGCCGAGAGGGATTTTCCATGTACAATCCTCCTAGCTGGATGAGTTTTAATCCCACGACTTTATTCAACCCTCTCCCCTAGTCATGTTTAACTGACATTAACCCGTCTGTTAATAGGAATAGCGGAGGGCTACCGCGGGGATCCATAGCCCCGCTCCATAGCCGGAGAACCATAACCGGGACCTTGATCCCAGGTTCGTAGAAGATCCGGACATATTTGTAGAGCTCAAAGAGGGAGTCTTCTACCAGGCGAGCTATGATGGCACAGAAGTGGCCATCACGGCCGATTATCCCGGCCTCCTTCCTGCCTCATATGTAAGTAACCAGGAGATATTTCCTCCGAAGGAGATTCCTCATTATGCCTCACCCGCCGCACTGTCTTGTGCTCCAAAGGGGAGGCGCTCGACCCGTCATGTTGCACTAGAGGCGTATCAGAAGAGAACGGCGCCTGCGCCGGGTGGGCCTTCGAAGAGAAAGGCAAACGACAACACGGCCGAACCTTCATCAAAGAGGTATGGCTTTAAATATGCCCTGTAATAGTCACATCGAACCATGACATTGTCGGCTGTGCTTTATTAGGAAGAGCGTTCGTCGGACCGTGTCCGAGGGGCCTTCCAGTCGCACCCCCATCAATCAGGTTCCAGACCCTGCTTCTAGGGTGCGGGCAGACACGGGAATAACGCTGGATTGTCCTCCTTCAGAGGATTCGGATAATGTGTCTGTCACAAACTCTGAAGTAGAGAGTGCCATGCATCATCGACGCCGGAGGGCCGCACTTCGCAACCCCGGCTTTAATAAAGAGGCGTTTGACGCCTTCAGCTCGGCTGAGGCATACATCCGAGCTGCTCGGGGTGGGCTTACCAGAGCCACTTACCAGTATTTGAAAGATATGCGGGTAAGTACGCATTGTGTAGATCTGGTAATCATGTACTAGTAGCCCCCGAGACTTGAAACAGTTGAAACAACTGATTTAAGGATCGTTGTATAATCAGGTACTCAAAGAGAAAAACAACATGTTGTCTCAAGAGCTGGAAAAGTGCCGGACTCAGCTAGGTGTTGCTACCGCCGAACTAGAGAAGTCCAAGGAGGCACCGGCCGGTAATGTTCCCCTCCATCCATAAAAAGTATAATCATGTATAAGTAATGTGAATACTGTTATGTTTCTGATGATAGGATCAGTAGATCAACTGAAAGAGGAACTGAAGGTCGCGCAGGCGGGTAAACAACAGGCCGAAAGGCAACTGGCCGCAGGCGAATGTGTATTAACACGCGTCAGAGATGATAAGAACAAGCTGCAGGATTCCAACACCCTGCTAGGCGAAGAGCTAAAAGATGTACGAGCCCAGCTAGCGGACGCCGTAAAGGAAAATAGGAGGCTACGAGGAGGCATATTCAGTATGCTTTTGAATTTACCTCCGCGTAATTCGGCAAAGAAATGAGCTGACTGATTTATGTCTGCAGGTATGCTGACTAGCCGTCCCGAAGAGGAAGTGTCCGGATCTCAAGGCGATCAACTGCAAGAGTTGTCCTAGGTGCACGAGCGAGCTCGGCAAGCAATGCGGACCATTGCCAAGGCTTTGTGGGCATCCGCCTCCCCTCCAGGAAGTATGGAGGAGCTTGTGAAGCTATTCCAAGGAGCTCGATGACACTTTCGACTATGGAAAATATCGGCCTGCCGAGAAGGTGCACGAGAAGCCTGGGCCATGGTGAAAACACGATACACCAAGCTTGATCCGAATCATATGGCCCGGGTCGGACCTCGGGGGTCAGATGGACAAGAAATTCCAGTTAGCTTGGTATATGACCAAGTAAAGATAGCTACCAAGTTTTCCCAACATGATTGTAAGCTAGACAGCCTGTTAGATGGCATAGAGGAAGAAGTTTTTGAGTCCAAGTGACTATGTACTTCAATTGACAAATTTGTCCCTAGCCGAATTGCACTACAAAAAAAAGACACATCCGTGACATTTTGGGCCGAACGATATTTTTTTGTGTCATACTTATGACACTTCTATGACGATAATTGTGACAAAACCCGGTATCATCATAGATGTGGTGGGCTCCTACTTCTATGACAAAAAATCATGACAGAAAATGGGCTTTTCGTCCTGGGCATGACATTCTTTGGGCCGTTCATGACGGAAAAAACCGTGGTAGAAGCGAGGGCGAGGAAAATATCGGGGTGTTCCCGGTTATGGTGGGTGGTTGGGGCCGAGCGATGAGCGTTTCTCTCGTACACGCACACGCGTGGGTGCGAGGCGTTGGGCTCTAACTGAACCCGAGCGAGGCATTGAGCTCTAACTGAACCCGAGCGATTGCACTGCACGCTACGCGTTACTGAACCCGAGCGATCGATTCATTGCTATTAACTGAACCCGATCGAGCGATTCCTTCGCTACTGCTGCTAACTGAAGCCGATCGATGCTGCCTCTGGATGAACAGGTGAGCGTTGTTGGGGGGTTTGGATGAACAGTTCCCGGTGGGGGAGGATGAACAGGACCCCGTGGTGTTGCCTCTGGATGAACAGTGAGTGTTGCTGGGGGGTTTGGATGAACAGTTCCCGGTGGGGGTGGATGAACAGGACCCCGTGGTGTTGCCTCTGGATGAACAGGACCCCGATCGATCGAGCCAGTTGGGGATGGATGAACAGGATCCCGTGGAGGGCTGGATGAACAGTAGACGGTGGAGGGCTGGATGAACAGTAGCCCGTGGAGGGGTGGTTGAATAGGAGCCCGTGGAGAGGGCTAGTTGAACAGTAGCCGGTGGAGTAGCGCGCGGTGGAGGCTGGATGAACAGGGGCACGTGGATGAATAGTCACAGGTGGAGGTTGGAGGAGGTCGGCGGTGGATGAACGGTAGCCCGTGGAGGCTGGAGGGGGTCGACGGTGGAGATGAACAGTATCCCGTGGAGTCTCGTTTTGCGGTACGCCACACCCCTCCCAATGAACAGGACCCCCGTTTCGACCGTAGCGCTCCAACACAAGTCCGTTTCCTCTGTTTTGCGGTATGCCACACCCCTCCCGATCAACAGGACCCCCGTTTCGATCGTAGGAGGTCCGTTTCCTCCGTTTTGCGGTACGCCAGACCCCTCCTGATGAACAGGATCCTGTTTCGACCATGGCCGGTCGAACACAAGGCCGTTTCCTCCATTCTGCGGTACGCCAGGCCTCGTTTCCATCGGCTGTTCCGTCCAAGCTGGTTGGCTCCCACGCGTTCCGTTGCCTCCCGATGAACACGACGCATTCCGTTGCCTCCCCATGAACACGACGACAACGCAGTTTCTCCGTTCCGACCTAGCCATCTACACGAGCACTGGCCGTACGTACACGCGAGTAGGTGTTCGAGACCCCGCCCGTATGTACGTACGTGGCCGTATTTACTTTCTTGCACCCTGGCCGTTGTATGTACGTGTACATGCTACGTGCGCGCCTCTACTACGACACGTGCGCGCCTCTACATCGACCAGTATGTACGTACACGTTCGCGACCAGAATGACAACGCTACGTACGCTTCGACCAGGTGGGTACCGACTGTCACGCAGTTCCTTGCGTGCGAAGATATAGCTGTTGGGTCCCAACAGTCAGGGGGGCGAATTGTTTTTTTGCCCGGACGCACTTCCTTGCGTGCGAAGATGTAGCTGGTGGGTCCCAGCAGTCAGGGGGGAAACGGTTTTTTTCGTGAAATACGGTGGCCCGTCCGGTGGGTCCCCGCTGTCAGGTGCAGGAATAATTAGTTTGCGCGTAATAAGGAGGCACTTCCTTGTGGCTGCCGTGGACCCAGCTGTCAGCCTCTCCACGTACAGTACTCTTCCGATGGAAGTCAGTCATTGACCACATTGACCATGCCGCGCCGAGAGCACCAAGGCGGTGGACGACGGCGAGGCCTAGGAAGGGGACGACGCGTAGCCAGCGAAGACGCGGCAGTGGATGCCCACGCGTAGAGGAGTATGAGAGTTCACTGGTTCGCTGCGGTGTGAGGTTGCCGTCCCGGGAGAATAACAGGGGGTGTGGATGAGTAGAGGGATGGCCTATCCAGCGGTGGGAGTAGTAGGGGGCGGTGAGGCCTCCGCCGCATCGCAGCCGGCCACGGGAGGCAGGAGCACGAGGCACGACCGGCGCTGGTTTGGGCGGCTAGAGCAAGAAGACCAGAGGTTGAAGAAGCACTACGGCCGCTGGATGGACATCGTACGGTCACTGGAGCTAGAATCGTGCATATTGACTAAGTTGACAAAGCCCTCCGTCCCCGTCAACTTAGTAGGCCCACAAGTCAGCCTGCCACTATACTGGGCCCTAGCTAGCAGGGGGAGTATTCATTTTTTTTGTGCGTAATAAGGAGGCACTTCCTTGCGTGCGAAGATATAGCTGGTGGGTCCGAGCTGTCAGCGGCGGTAACGTTTTTTTCGTGAAATACAGAGGCCCTTCCGGTGGGTCCCAGATGTCAGGTGGAGGAATCATTATTTTGCGCGTAATAAGGAGGCATTTCCTTGCGTGCGGTCGTGGACCCAGCTGTCAGCCTCTCCACGTACAGTCCACTTCAGATGCATGTCGGTCGTTGACCACGTTGACCAGGCCGCGCCGAGAGCACCAGGGCGGTGGACGACGGCGAGGCCTAGGAAGGGAATGACACGGAGCCAGGGAAGACTCGGCAGTTGTTTCCCATGCGGAGGGGAGTACGACTGTACGAGGGTTTACTGGTTCGTCTTCCGTCGCCGGAGAATAACAGCAGGTGTGGGTGAGTAGAGGGATGGCTAGGCCAGCGTTGGGAGTACGATGGGGCGGTGAGTCCTGCGCGGCACCACCGCCAGTCGCGGGGAGGAGGGAGCAGGCAGTCCCGCCGGCGCTTGTTTGAGCGGTTGGAGCAGCAAGAGCAGAGATTGAAGAGCGTCAACCTTTTTTTAGGAAAGCCTCAAATCTGTGGAAAACAGCATAAAGCCCATCTGCCATTATTTCTACTAATTTACAGCCCAGTTTCTAATTCTTAAGGTTTTTTTGGAGCCCATATTCTTTTTGTTACCATTATAGCCCATATTGTGGCCGCGGTTAAAAAATTATACGAAATTTTGCATATTTCGATGCGGTCCGAACTGTTTTTAATCCCGAAATTTCGAGTCACATTCAAACTGATTTTAAAAATAAATGTATATCAATATAAAATCCAACAAATTGTCCACGCATAAAAATCAATGCCATTTGAAATCTCGAAATGAAAAAAGAAATTTGAAACTAATTGCCGGTTTGACGTGTTTTAAAAATGCACAACCCATTTCTCATTACTGATAGGCCATTTTCTCGGCCAGCCTAATGAAGCTCTCCTCGTCTTGAAATATTTGCAGTCCAACAGGCCTGACAAAGCGACTTACTTGGCAAATCACAAAAAAACTGGGCTGTGGCCGTGCACCCAGCTGCGGCCGTCGACCTAGCTATCAACCTCTCCACATACAGTACTCTTCCGATGGAAGTCAGTCGTTGACAACATTGACCACGCCGCGCCGAGAGCACCAAGGCGGTGGACGACGGCGAGGCCTAGGAAGGGGACGACGCGGAGCCGGGGAAGACACGGCAGTGGATGCCCACGCGGAGAGGAGTATGGGGGTTCACTGGTTCGGCTGCGGTGTGAAGCTGCCGTCGCCGCAGAATAACAGGGGGTGTGGGTGAGTGGAGGGTTGGCCTGGCCAGCGGTGGGAGTACTATGGGGGCGGTGAGGCCTCCGCGGCAGCACAGCCGGCCCCGGGAGGCAGGAGCAAGCGGCACGACCAGCGCTGCTTTACGCGGCTGGAGCAAGAAAACCAGAGGTTGAAGAAGCACTATGGCCGTTGGATGGACATCGTACGGTCACTGGAGCTAGAATCGTTCATATTGACTAAGTTGACAAAGCCCTCTGTCCCCGTCAACTTAGTAGGCCCATAAATCAGCCACCCACTATGGTGGGTCCCAGCTAGCAGGGGGTATTCACTTTTTGTGCGTCGTAAGGAGGCACTTCCTTGCGTGCGATGATATAGCTGGTGGGTCCGACTTCTCGGCGGGGGGAATGTTTTTTTCGCGAAATACAAAAGCCCTTCCTGTGGGTCATAGCTGTCAAGTGGAGGAATCATTATTTTGCGCGTAATAAGGAGGCATTTCCTTGCGTGCGGCTGTGGAACCAGCAGTCAGCCTCTCCACGTACAGTCCACTTCCGATGGATGTCGTTTATGAACCACGTTGACCAGGCCGCGCCGAGAGCACCAGGGCGGTGGACGACGGCGAGGCCTAGGAAGGGAACGACATGGAGCCAGGGAAGACTCGACAGTTGTTTCCCACGCGGAGGAGTACGAGGGTTTACTGGTTCGTCTGCCGTCCCCGGAGAATAATAGCAGGTGTGGGTTAGTAGAGGGATGGCTAGGCCAGCGATGGGAGTACAATGGGAGGTGAGGCCTGCGCGGCAGCATAGCCGACCGCGGGAGGAGGGAGCAGGCAGTCCCGCCGGCGCTTGTTTGAGCGGCTGGAGCACGAAAAGCAGATATTGAAGAAGCACAACAGCCGTTGGATGGACATCCAACAGTCACTGCTCTCGTGTGCATTATTTCTAATAATGTACAGCCCATTTGCTAATTCTTAAGAATTTTTTTGGAGCACATCTTCTTTTTGTTAGCATTACACCCCATATCATGGCCACGGTTAAAAAGTATACGAATTTTTGCATATTTCAGTGCAGTCAACTGTTTTTAATCCCGAAATATCGATTCACATTCAAACTATTTTGAAAATTAATTTATATAAATATAAAATCCAAATAATTGTCCACGCATAAAAATCAATGGAATTTAAAATCTTGTAATGAAAAAAAATGAAACTAATTCCCGGTTTGATGTGTTTTAAAAATGTACATCCCATTTCTGGGCAAACCGAATGAAACTCTCCTCGTCTTGAAAGATTTGCAGCCCAGCAGGGCTGATAAAGCAAGTAGGCCTCGTTTGGGAATTTCTTTAAAAAAAATAGAACTGGGCTAGCCATTTTCAGCAAGAAAAAAACACAACTGGGCTCATGATGTGGTAAACATAAATAAAACCCTGGCTAGACGGGCCACAGCCCCCGCACAGCCCCGTTGTTACCCTGATCCATCGCTAAAACTAGTATAAATAACAACTGCTTGTTCCTCAAAAAAACTACGCGACCTGCTGGGTCCCTAGTGTCAGCCGCTCGTAGTGTAATTCTCTCGTTTATTGACTACGTTGACAATGGCGTGAGGCCAGATGTCCAACCATTAGGAGGAACCATATTTTTTGGCTTGTAATATAGAGGCACTTGCTTGCGTACTGCCATGACGCTGGTGGGTCCCTACTGTCATCCTCTCCACGTACAGTCATCTCCTTGTTCCTCTCGGTTGTTGACAACGTTGACAATGCAAGAGGGCGGCATACCACGCACGGCGAGCGAACCAAGGCCGCAAGGCGGAGGACGACGGCGAGGCCTCGGACGGAACGAACAGGAGCCGTGGAAGATGCCCCGGTCCAGTCGCGGGCGGAGGGGAGTACGAGGGTTGACTGGTTCGGGTGCGAGTGTGTGTTGGGGCTGATCTCGCCGGAGAATAATAGGACGTGTGGGGGAATAGAGGGAGGGACTGGCCAACGTTGGAGGGTACGTACGGTAGGGCGGCGGAGGTGCAGCCAGCCATGGGAGGCGGGAGCAGGCGGAGCCGACGGGGTGGTTTGATTTGGGTGGCTGGAGGAAGAAGAAGACAAGAGATAGAAGATACACGACAGATGTTGGATGTCAATCCAACGGCTGGTAGGCAGAATCGTTTGTTGACTGGCTAGTAAGTCGACACCACCTTGGATAGGCTATTTCCTCATGGGTCCCAAATTTCATAATCCAAATCTGTCACGGTCATGCAGCCTTTCCTATGTAAATTTACAGCCCATTTGATGTGCTAGTTGGCAATAAGTTTGTGGGTGCCGGTGGGGGCTAATCACTTGGCTTCTGTAATGCACAGTGAGCTCAAGCAGCCGGCGAGAGTGATGTTATTTCCCTTGCTTGGGATTTGTTAGTTTTTACAATATTTCACTCTAAATTAAACGACTGGCAAGCCATTGCCTTGCTTCGAAGATAATATGACGGTCACAGCCGAGTTGAAAAGGGCAAGAACATCTAACTCCATCTTACAAACTGTACAAAAGCACGAGGGTTAATTGTTCATCGGGTTTACAAAAAAACCCAGGTTGAAAAGGGCAACAACATCTAACTCCAGCACTGTTTTTGGCAGTCACAGTCAAATGGATCGGTCAGGTCCATAGAATGAACATCCTGGGTCGTAAAATTTACTGGATTATGACCACAATATGTTGTAAATAGAAGCCCGGCATGTTCAGAAGCTCTTTTGCCCACCTGAAACTCCTTTTTTGCTCTTCCACATACCCATCCGTCAAAACCATGCTGCTGATAAACTAAAGCCTGATGGACAATGGTAACCTCGCATTCAGCAGGAAGAATGTGACAAATCTAGTATTTGCACGGTTGGGTACATATCGTTCTAGCGTTATTGTCTTCAATCGATTCTCATGAGAAGTGAGAAAATCCCGATGCTTACGAATCAACCGATTGGTTATAACTTTCTTACCCCATCCTGTTGCCTAAATAGACATGAAGATTGAAAACAGCTAAGGTCTAAAAAAAGAGTGTCGAAAGAGCAACAGCTGAACGGTTAATTCTAGTAGACTATATGCGGGCTTCCAATGTGCGTGAAATTATCACCTTTATATACAACTTCTCCAGACATGGAAAGCATTGCAGCAAGCCAATAATCTTGTTCAGATCAAAACTATTCATTTGGATATATAAGATCTTGACAGAATCCAGCACCATTGATAGGCCATCCATGGAGAAACTCTTCATTGAGCATAGAACATAATATTAGTACAAAATGTGTACTCCAAGATGACATATAACTTTTGCGCAGAAATTTAAAATGCAGCTTATGGTTACAAGTGTAGATGATAATGTAAAGTACCTGAAGAACTGTGGAGCTAAACACCATATTGAAATGAGCACATAGATCATGTATTACACCCAAGGTCTCCAGTTTAGGCGCAGAGAGGACGGTTATTTGCAACGGTGAATAACTAGAATCAAGGATCAACCTTTGAAGTGAAGGGGCATCTTGGATGATGAGCTGCCTTCCGTCAAAAAAAATTCAAATTCTTACAAGGTTAGGCGACTTTATTTGGAGACAACCGATTCTAACTGTGAAAACAAGCACCAAGCACTCCAGGGCAGGGCAACTAGAGTGGATGATGTTGTGCAATGAGGCCTCCGATATACGAACCCGCACAAGTGAAAGTTTTTAGAGAAATGGGAGTCGAAGGTTTAGTACCAGATTGTCTGGTAGGTTGCACAGCGCAAAGGTGGCGGTGTGGAGAGAGGAGGAAAAACCGCGAGATGGACATCGGTGCTGAGGGCACAGGTAGATGGCGTTCGGTATCTGGTAGGTGATTTCCAGGGGAATAGTAGAACTCAAGCTACTGTAGTTCTGTGAATTCAGTGGATTTCAGCCAGGCGTCCACCGTGCAGGGCATGGTATGCTTGCTCAGGTAGCATGACGGGATGCAGAGGCTTTGAACGGAGCCCTAGTGGGAGGAGATGATGGCTCTTGGGATTTCAAAATCATTGAAGAGAGATAGCTAACGACAGTCAAGATTAAGGGGCACGATGCACCATAGAGGGCGCCACCGAATTGAGAGGACTTGGGTGCGGCAGCAATCCTTGGTGGGAGAAGCGAGAGGATCTCCCCAAGGATGGCATCCGGGAGATCGTTGATGCGGTCCACCCGAGATTCTAGGGGTTCCTGGGATCCGGTGGGGGCGGGGTCGCCGCTTCTCCCCGCGCTGCCGGGTGTGGGATCTACAACAGGTGTCGCCGCTGGCGGGAGCCTCATCTTCTTGGCGCTGGGGTGAGCCGACTCCATTTTCCTCGAGGGCGTCGTGTCGCACTCACGGATTTGAGCAGAGTAACGAATGACGAGCCTAGTTGTAGTGCGAGTGAAGAAGAAGGGGAGCTGGGGTTTTTCCATAGTAGTGAGGAAGAAGGGGAGCTGGGCTTTTCTGTAGGAGTGAGGTGATGAATTTGGGGGTACGAGTGGAGCGAGCTGACGTGAGGTGGGTGGGAGTGAGGAGGAAGAAGAACACCCAGGTGTTTTTGGGGGCGGTGTGCTGGGTGTGGGTAGTGCCTCTCATTCAGTAAATATATGGACTTTTGAATTGATTTTACTATTTACTAGGGTGGATGGGCTGTTTTGTCTTGGGCCCAGAGAAACAATTACTACTAGTACAGTGGAGACACTCTACAGCTACCCAGAAATTTCTACTAGTATAGTGGATACAATACTGCTTCTACCTCCTCATAGGTCATCGAAACGTCTCCCGCTACTGAATGTCGTTATACTTTTGTTCACCGGCATGCGGGCCATGCAGCACGCGGGCCCAAATGCCATCCACCAAATTAGAAGGCAGCATGCAGGCGGAGAGTCACCCCGGTCGTAGCCGTCGTATCACAAAACCCCACCTCCCCGCAGTCTAAGTTTGACGGACGAAGCAATCATCATTTCACTCTTCGCTGAATCCCCTTCTCCCTCACCGTCTTCAAGAAAGGCAACACTCGCATCTGCCACCGTTCTTCTCTCCCAACGAAGGGAAGGTAAGCGAATCCGTGATGTTGGTATATTTTCGTTCAGAGAAAAAAAAGAACTTTTGCAAAGCAGTAACCGATCCTCACTCTCTATTTTGTTTCATTCTCATTGCGATTGTGTTTTCCTTTCAGTGGTCTCCTAGTATTCGTCAGTTTCATGATGGACCAAGGAGAACCAGGCAAAGATCTGCCGATATTGGAGCAGACGCGGGAGGCTGATCCCCACGAGACAGAGAGCTCCATGAAGATGGAGGCAGCCACCGAGCCGACCCCAGATACGCTCACGGCCACTACTGAGATGGTCAACGCCCCGTTTGAGGTCACAGCGCCCGTAGCACTGCAGGAGCAGTTTTCCCCCTTCGAGGATGTGTCCCCCCCCCCCCGCTGAGCTCCCCAAGGTGATTTTCTTCTTTGCCGATCTCGATTGTGGGTTTTCATCTAAGTATGTGGTGATGAATAATGCAAAATTTTATTAGCTTCGATGCCATGCGATACATAGTGGTTTAAATAACTTGTGTTTCTTATACTGGAAAGTAATTCAGAATTTGTTTCTATTTCAATTAGAGCCCTGATGCAGACAAGGATTGTGTGCTTGTACATGTCACTCGCTATGAGGCGGATGACCTGAATATACGCACTAGGAAAACAGAGTTTTTAGGCTGTTGGATCTTGGAAGCCATTTGCGGTTATACCAATGAAGAGTTGTATTCCAGCCTCACTATTGTCAGGCGTGTTGTCCAGGCTGTACTGAAGCACAAGAAGTTGAAAGCTACTCCTTCGTTTGTGAGGCATACTGTTCTTGCCAAGCTTACGCAAGAAGATGACGTGGCATGCCTCCACAAACAAGTTTATGAGTGGCAAGGCCACAAGGTTGTCTTCATGAAGGTTCATAGGATTGAGCTGCTGCCAGACGTCTTGTGTCCAACCCAAATTAGATCGGGGCATGAAATAGTTGCCCCAGCTAGTACTCTGTTTGAATCCGTCTATGGGAACTGCTGCTACTTTTGTGTGCCCGTGAATCATCGTAATTGTTGCCGAAACAGATGCGTCCTCACTAGTTTTATCATACGAGCAGTGTGTGTTTTGATGAAACAGAGTACTCGTTCGAGAACTATGCACCGACGTATACATAAGTACTTATAAACACTGTTGGTGCTACCCCACTTGTAAGCAGTTGTGCAAAACACGGCACATTGGCTTAGCTCGCTTCAACACTAGGCTATCCACTAGCTAAGAATCAACAATCTGCTCTCTGACATATAAGCAACTATGTACCTTGTTACACTGGTTCATGCAGTTAACTGAGGTGTAAATTCCAATCGTTCCCACGCTAGTCCGGCGTTCATGTGGAACACTCACATTAAACTCGGCTTCATAAAAAACTTGAAAAGCATAAGTTAAGCAATTTTATACATCTCAATGATTCATAGAACATAACAAACATATACTAGTTCACAACAAAAGACAAAGTTGTGAGAAGGTTTACAAATCAGTAAAAAACAAGCAAGGCTTCTTTGAGAAAAGGGCCTCCCGGCAGGCTTAAATTTCCTGGAGTTCACTCTGGTTTTTTCTTGTTGCCACCATCCAGGGTTAGGTTCTCTCATTCCAGAATAACCAATTATCATTGTGTTCTCAGCTGGAATGCTGAACTGAACCATGTAGTGTACTGACCAGCTGAAATTCTTGTGCATTCCACTAAATTTAAGCACTGCTATTTGCAAAAATAAGCAGACCACAATGCCTCTTGTCCGCGCACCTGTCCAAAAAACCGCCATGCAGCTGTGCCAGCTAGTCCTCGGTCCATGGATGAACTGGTAGAAAGTACATTCCGCACTAGGATGCAGTTGTTTTCGCTCGTCCCTACACTGCAATCAGGAAGTAAAACGTACGAATCAACTTCGTTTATATTGAGTTGGTCATTCTACCTAGTAACTACCAATGTAGGAATACCTGGAAGACGGGTGGTTAGACGACGGCAACGAGGGATAGCCATCTCATTTTGCGCAGTTCTACTAAAACTGAGGTGTGTGCTTTTGATTGCACAGATAGAAACGATACGGAGACAGACATCCCGAAACGATATGGAGATAGACATCCCTGTTTGCGCAAATACAAAATACGGTTATTTAAACAGTGACAGATATTTGCAGTGGCGTATGATTAACAACAGCATCTATTGTGTTATAATTGGCACTAGATTGACAGTATGAAAGTGTCCTTAAGTAAGTAGCATCACATCACATCAACACTGCCACTAGATTAACATGCGGAACAATAGCATAAGTATTACTGTCATGAGAGTAGCACATGGTTAGTAAATGTGCCATCAAATTTGTGCAGTTCCACTGGGATGAAGCAATGTTAGCGGTGTGAGATTTAAGTGTAACTGCAAAAACACAATTCATGGGAAATAAAGCAAGACGGAAGCTCTTCATGAAATGGTGGTGGCATTGCTTCAATTTATCGATGGCACTAGACCATTAGTTATAGTGACATTAGGCGGCATTTCTTAATGCTTCATGTGATTTTACATTAACGGTAGCGATATGGGCGTAGGGACAGCAGGGACATAAAGTGGTGAGGTAGATGTGGTTGCCGAGAGCGACAAACACTCAGGCAGCATGTCTGCATTTGTCCCATTTTTTATCTCCTCGGCGACATTTTCCTATGTGAGCACAGGAAATCTAGACCTGCTCATTCTCATTTGCGTTGTCCCCCAACACCCGTCACTTTCTTTCCTTTTTCAACCAAGAGATAGGTCCACTTCCCCCCCACCCTTCGCCATCCACCATGCTTTCTTCATCTTTTCAACCAAGAGACCGGTTGGGTAGCCAGTATCTACTACTTTCCCCCGTTTCCTCTTAGAACCAAGTCCTAGATTCATGCTACAACTTTCCCACTTTCTTCCCTATTTGAACCAACTCTTAGAATCTACTGTATGAACTAGCTTTACCTCTAATAATAGTAAAAGTCTAGGTGGCTTTGGAACAGCGGACAGAAGTAGAAAAAGATCCACACGAAGCCAATTGGGGAGCTGGGGTAGTAGAGCAAGGCAGGTTTCGAAGGAATATATACCTGAGGGTCGTCGGCATGTGTCAAAGATGGCGTCGGGAGGTCGCATCTTGGCCACAATACCGCAGGGAGGAAGAAGGGGTCGGAGGCCCTCCAGAGCCGGCGCTCTCTCGGAGAGAATGGCACGACCGCCGATCGGGACATGCGGGCAACCGTTGGTCTCCTCCCTCGCTGCCGACGACAGCGTGAACGATGCACCTACACCCCTGCCCCGGTCGAGGTTGTCCGGCCGGATTTGTGACCAGCCGTGAGCTGAGAGAGAGTGTG
The DNA here is from genome assembly GCF_018294505.1 of Triticum aestivum. NCBI lineage: Eukaryota > Viridiplantae > Streptophyta > Magnoliopsida > Poales > Poaceae > Triticum > Triticum aestivum. Next base: position 355,420,721 of record NC_057796.1, on the reverse strand, counting down.
GCCACCTATGTCTTGCTTAGATCTGGAGAGCATGAGAGAGTGAACAAGAGGAACCGTAGTAAAGCAAGCGCTAAGGCTCCTGCTTATATATATAGTGGTGATTTTGTTGTACCAGCTTCAAAAAAATGCGCTCCTACGTGTACCAGCGAGTGGGTGTGATAGAACTAGTGAGTGCGTGCACCGCTTCTCTTCGTGAGAGTACAATATACTATGCCCAAAGAACGTTCGCCACAAGAGTAATAGTATAAGTGTGTGACGTGTGAGCTAAACTAAAATGTGTGCGGCGTCTTTTGATTTTTAGAAATTCTAAGGGTAGGGTGTGAAGAGCACATATGTGTGTGACGTCTACCTGCAGATAGACGGTGGGTGCGAGAGGACTCGGGAGGGTGCGTGTGCGTGAGAGAGACGGGGGCACGTATCAATGCAATGCATGTGTCCCTAAATCATTATCCGACAAAAGTTCGCCACAAGCCTTTTCCTAACGAACGCCATAAGAACCGTTAGACCAGCATCCGACAGTGTCAGTTTTGCCATGTCATTTAACAGAACAGCCGCTCCTCCTACACACAAATCTTCCACGTGAGTGTTAGAACTGCCATATCCTCCCTCCGTTCCAAAATGCAGTGCATATAGCTTTATTGAAAATTCAAACCTCGCAAACTTTTACCGAGTTTTCGTGTACCAAATTGCACATGTAGAATACCTTGTATATATCATTTCATTCATCTTCGAGAGGTGACTATAAAGATGGGGGAGGAGTCTACAAAGAAAGACCATCGTATCACCTGCAGAAATTTCAACCATCCTTTGGTCTGGAGGAATATCATAGGAACTCTATATGATATGATTTTCTAGGATTTTTTCCTTTAGAGCCAATTGGTTCATAGGAATAGATTCATATACTACACATTTCAAAGGAAATAAACATGATATCATTTCTATAGCTTTAGAGCCACTTGGTTCATATGAATGGATTCCTATACTCCCATAATTTCAAAGGAAAATAAACATTAGCGTATATTCAATAGAAAAGTTCCGATGATATGAACCAAATTACATCTCTTTTCTAATCCCTCCTCATAGGAATTGAGATACATGTCATCTCTAGATTCAAGATAAAAGTTCCTATGATGTGAACCAAATGACATCTCTTTTCCAATCCCTACACATAGGAATTGAGATACTCCATGTCATCTCTTTCCCTACAACTTCCATGTATACATCTTCTATTCCTAAATAGCTAGTACGACCCACTAGTAGCTTTTTTCCAAGACATGCAACTATGGCACAAGAACTATATAGTATGCGGATAATTTGAAAGATGGTCGCCGGATGAAGCTAATCCGATAGTGCAGAGATGGCAAATCCGAGCACTACTGGCCGTTGGATATCATCAACATTCCACCACATCTGCCACATGTACAATTTAGAAGACTCCATGGTTGAACTTAAGCATAATGCACAAACCTCAAAACACAAGCACTTCTCCTTTGTTTTAGAATCTTCCTTATCATAATTGATTATTTTTTTCTAAATGAATTGCCATTATTTGTTTTTTACTTTATGCTTTACAATGCACAGCCCCATGAATCTTAACATTTTTATAAAACTAATTGATTTTGAATGAGATGAACTATAAGAACTAAACGAACATCTACATCATGCATATATGACTCAAAGCTTTACATGCTATAGTGTGTATTTATTCATAATTTGGTTTCGAAATCTCATGCCTTCAATGCATGTGTACCTTACTAGTTTTGAGTAGAGTAGAAAATTTCACGCGGCCCCGGGTATATCAAAATGCAGGGCCCATGCATCCTTCCCTTTCGCTCGAACCTACGTCCACAATTTTTTGTACGTACTATATCTCCACTGGTCCCTGAACCCAAAATGATGCCTCGTTCCCCTAAAACCAAGCGGCCTAGACATATTTAACGCGTCGACTCGAACTCAATCCCTCTCCCGTTTACTACGACGTGGCCCCGCACGCCCTAGTAGTACTCCTACAAACCCTACCCCCGCACGCATCATCGGTTTTCTTCAAGAGGACGAGGGAGAAGCCGATTTGTAGTGGAGGCGCTTTAAAAAAAATGATCTGTAGTGGAGACCCCTACCCTAGGGTGCCCTAGGTAGCTGCCGCACGCATCATTGGTTTTCTCTTTTCTTTATGCTCTTGCGCCCTAGAGTGAAATGATGGTTGCTTCGTCCGTCCAGCTTAATGCGGGAAAGGTGGGGCTTTGTGATTTGACCCCTCATCGCTCATTTTCTACTACTGCGGCGCTACGACCGGGGTGCCTCCAATTCCAACCCCTGCTCCGAACTGTAATTTGGTGCATCGCACGTGGAACAAGACGGTGGATGAGCCACATGTCGGCCAAAGGGGTCCTGTTAAGTGTGTCGCCATTTCGTGTGCGGACTGACCCTGCTTGAGTCACTACGCCAACACGACAGGTGCAGCCTACCACTTGGTTTTGCTCCTTGGTGAATCCCGACTATATTGATCTTAAAAGATACGTACTGAACAACCCTCTCCGTCTCGTTTTTTTAGACGTCTCGGTTTATAGGGCGTGCACGTAGTTCTAGGTCATCCATTTGACTAACTAAATCTGAGTTACTATGTCACAAAAAGTATATCAATGGATTATTAAGCGGATGTAGTTTCTAAACATATATTGTTCATCACATATATAGCCAGTTAAATTCTCAACCTAGAACGACGTGCATGCCATGTAAACCAATACGGAGGAAGTATAGTAGTAAAAGTGAGGTGATTTTACCGAGCGATCGGCGGGGGAGCATGGCCTGTCATGCGGTCCCATGTGTCATGATGTACCAAGGCGATGCGCGTGTCTCTCTTGAGGCAGAAGCAATACTACGTGGTTTGAGATGATGGCGAACCGAAGTGTGAAATAATGGTTGCTTCGTCCGTCTGGGAAGGTGTGGCATTGTGATTTGGCGTCTCATTGCTCATTACTACTACTACTGGGGCGGTACGACTGGGGTGCGTCCCCCCTGCTGTTCTACACTGTTATTTGGTGCTTGACACGTCGACCCGGTTGCTATATGTCCCACATGTCGGCGACAGGAAGTATAGAATTCATGAAAGCGAGCGTCGACGGAGGAGTACAAGACACGGCATGGGTTTTTGCTGCTTCGCGCGATCCATCGATACAAACCCGGACTAAAAAAAGGCGAGGGCGGGTCTTTTCCCGCGCGGTGGGAAGGGGAGTTTGGCATATTCTGTTCGGGGCAAGGAGGCAGGAAGGGAAAGAAGCAAATATAGGTTGAGCGACTTAGTTTTGGGAAAATCTGATTTTACGGAGTACGTACCCACTAGGGTTTATAGGGCTCATCTAAAAAACATTCGTTTTTCTGTTTTATAAGTCTCAATTCTACTACTAGTAGTAGTACCATCACATGTTGGATTTCGAGGTGCGTTAGATCACCCGATGCAAGCAGTATCAAGAGAAAACTCACCAATGCATGTAGAAGTTCATGGAAATTTAGTGGTCATTCATGCATTCGTTCTAATTAATGCCTCGGTAAACATAACTTCTTGAGAAAAACGAGCGTACTAATTACTTGTGCAAACTACGAGTAGGAAATTAATTCGACCACTCACCGTCTACCTTGGTTGGAGAGATTTTGAAATTGAGCCATAAACCGGAAAGGAGGGAGTAGTAACTTCTGTCTCGATTACTATTTGTGGCCTTGTATAGATGCAAAATGTATTTTTTATAGTGGCCTTGTATAAGTAAATGGCGGGAGTACTAAAGGACATATATATTCCAAACAATATGATAATCTCTCTAACCAAGGTAGTAGGGACGAGGAGTAAATGGAGGGAGTAGTAAAATTTTCTCCTCGTCCTGCGAGCCACCGCGCGCGTGGGCGAGGGAGCGGGCATAAGGCGTACAGTACTACTACTAGTAAGCAAGCTTCACCTCATCCTACGAGCCACCGCGCCCGTGGGCGGGGGAGACGGCATACTAAGCAAGCTTCTCCTCGTTCTGCGAGTTGACAGGACACATCAAAAGTACTCCAGTGTATAGAGCCTTGCCTCTAAGGTAGGCCCCTCATGGTTTGCCTCTTTTTTAACATAACGCGTCAAGTCGCAATTTGTTTGTTCACCCGGTGTAGACGATCCTCCCTCCATCTAGTGGACAACCAGGTCACGTGTCAAATTACCACGTGGGCTGCCTTTTCGTACAGAAATGAGCTCCATCGTGTACCCGCACGGGTGTGGTTGGGAAAGAGATGGGGTACGTGCGCCGTGCGTGCACATCTTCTTTTCGTGCATATCCCCCACCTACATGGGTGTGTGTGTGAGAGGGACTATAGAGATACAAACCTAGACATAATGCGACATCCGTCCCCATGCTTCCGCCCGGTCCGACCACCAGTCACCACCACGCCCCACTCCTCTTCACCTTATCTCTCATCTTTCTCCATCCATTTTTATATACAAGGCCACTATCAAAATTACAATTTGCAGATATACAAGGCCACTAACACTAATCGATGCAATATTAATGGTGTTTGCCTCGTAGTACTACTCCCTCCGTTTCTTTTTAGTCCGCATATAAGGTTTGGTCAAAGTCAAGTTTGTAGACTTTGAATAACATTATATTAAAAAATATAAACATTCACAATATGAAATCAATATTATCAGATGCACCATGAAACGTATTTTCATACTATATAGTTTTAGTATTGTAGATGTTCATATTTTTTTATATAAATTTTGTCAAACTTTGTGTAGTTTGACTTTGACCAAATCTTATATGCGAAGTAAAAAAGAAATGGAGGGAGTACTAGCAAAGGAGGACATTAATTATCCCTTGCATGCATGTGGGAGTGTGAGCATTGGCTTGATGTGCTTGAAAGAGAAGAATACACATTAATTTACACGGCAAACAAGGAAACAAGGTGGCTTGCAACATTGAGTTAGAAGACATTAATTTTTGCCTTGGTACCTGTAATATGGCTTTGTGGCCTTGTATACAAAAATGGAGTCCGATAAAATTCTCGAGATACCATTTATCCGAGAAAATTCTCGAGCAATCATTAGTTTTTACAAAATGGGATTACTCCTGCATGGGTCAATCACAACAGGTGTTTTGTAAAAAATGCATCTTGATGTTCCGTGCAATGCACGGGTGTCTTGCTAGTCCATGAAAACAACACATGGCAAAATTCCACGGCGAACGAGGGATTTGAATCTGTTGGGAGGGGCTGTTTGGATCTTGCCCGGGGTAGCCAAAATATTGGCAACCCTTTTGTCCACCGGTGCCTTTGCCACGGATGAACGAGGAATGGCTCGGGTGCTCATGAATCCTCCAGCGCACACGTTGGAGACGAGCTCACCCGAGTTGTGTTCTTTTTGTCCCACCACGCCGCCCGAGCCGCGAGCAGACCGACCGGCGACCCGCAAATTACGCCATCCAACCGTAGCCGCACACATTATGACATCAACTCAACCAACCGGACGAAATTCACGCAAACACGGCGATATTTCATATAAACAACGACGAAAATCATATAAGATACCGGATTTTCATACAAACATGACAGACTTCATTACATTCAAATGAACTACGCGGTGCTAGTTCTAGACAGCACATGTATATAATACCTGGCTTAAATGGTCGCCCACCGATCGATTTGTGTTCCTCATGTTCGGTAGCACGAACACCGGACTGTCGGGAGCCCCGGAGGTATATGCGGGGTCGACGAAGGTCATCGCAACAAAAGGATCTGGCAAGACACTTGTTGTGTACGCCGGCGTCGCCTCCGTGGTGGCCTTCATGGGACCCAAGCGGCGGCAGCCTCCCGTGTTCTACTTCTCCTCGATGATGGCGGCGGACGCAGAGGCGCTGGCCACTGACTCGTCGCTCTCCGCGCACCCGGCTTCTGTCACTGCTTGCATGGCGCGGCCGCCGGCATGGGAGTCTCGGCCACAGAAACGGGAGACGCGGTACGAGGTGGCGGCATGGACGGCAGCAACGATGCCCGTGCGCCGCTCCTCGTTGAGCTGGCCTAGAGCGGCGAGTTGCTGAACCGCGCGCCGGCTTGGGGCGGCAACTGGCTCCGTCGGGCGATAGGAGGGAGGTGGATCAGCGAGCTGCATAGCTCGTATCCGGCAGGCTCGGCGGGCCACCCAGCCGGCTTGGATGCAGAATAACTACTCTTCGTAAGCCATTGTAAGAGTGGACAAAATGGTGAAGGAGGAGATAGGGGAGCGACGGAGGTGTGCGATTCTTGCCCGGCGTTTGGCCTCGTTTAAATAGGAGATTAAATAGACGACGGGCAGGAGGAGCTCGGTCGGCGTTGCGTTTAATGCCGGCCCGGTCATGAACGGACGTGTGTCCAGAGTGGGTTTCTCGGCTTCCGGTGCGGCGGCGATCCCCACCCCACCGCCCAATCAACGCACCCAACCCCCCCCCCACCGCCGGCGACTGCCAATGAGAGGTCTCACGACTTCGAGTACCCACCGACCACTAATTTATTACCATTTATGTCCTTCATATACACGCTGACGGGTGGGCCCTATGGTAATGTGCGCTGCTGAATGTGGACCGTTTGACTGGTCATTCGATCGTGTCATCAACAAATTACGGAGCTGTATGGTGAGCCAGTGACCGTATGATCACCCTAAAATGTATTTTATTAACACGGTACAAACTCAAACTACCATTTCTTTCTTTCATATACGGGCTGACAGGTTGTCAGGACCCCGATTCCAGGTCACATCGATCTAGCCGGTAACACCTCATATCACTTTGCGGCCTCACGCACGGTATTCCCACGGGTGTCCCCTTACCATGGCCCGGGACCGTTTGCGTCTTTTGGATCACGTATATGATAGTGTCCCTAGCATCCATATGACAGAGAACCCGGGCCGACATGACTAGTCGTGAAACCAAAGTGGCACTAACTTATGGGGACAGGCATACATGAATCAACATTGAGCATGTCGGTCAGCAGCGTGCGAATCTGGGCTGTAGCACTGGGCTAACAGGACTCCGGTGAACCGGGCTGTAGCAGGCTAGGCAGGACTCCGGATGTCACCGCGTGACATTTCCCCGAAGGGACAGACACAAGAACGAAGTGAATCACATGCGGGCCAGTCAAGTGTTCCGGAGCAGTAGTGCTGGGCTAGCAGGACTCCGGTGAACCGGGCTGTAGCGGACTACTATGGCTCATGGAAGCACAAGACTACATTTCCCCATAAGAGAGGCTACCAAGGATAAACAACTAGGTTGTCGGATCGCACACATACCAAGCATTTCAATCATACACACAATATGCTCGATATGTGCAAATACAACATGGCATCACAACAAGACTCTACGACTCAGAGAATTTATTCATTAGGCTCTGAAGAGCGAGATATTACAAACATAGGTCTCATGACCCAACATTCAGAGCATACAAGTCAAAGCACATGCGGAAGCTTAACATGTCTGAGTACAGACATCTACAAATGAAAAAGGCTGAGAAGCCTGACTATCTACCAGATCCTGCCGAGGGCACAAGATCATAGCTGACGTATCAAGCTAAACGTCGAAGTCCACACGGAACTACTAGCGAGACTGACGTCTCTCTGCAAAACATAGAATAGGCAAACGTGAGTACAAATGTACCCAGCAAGACTTACATCAGAACTAGCTACATATGCATCGGTATCAACAAAGGGGGTGGTGGAGTTTGACTGCAGCAACCCAGCTTTGACTCTGTGGCTATCCTGAACTACGACTGCAAGTAACTCTTTTGAGGTGGCGCACACGAGTCCACAAATTCACCATACCAATACACCACTATGGATCCGCTCCCGTCTCCCTACGAGAACACCATCCATAGCACTCACGCTTATCTTGCGCATTTTAGAGTATCCACTTTCACTTGTCTATGAACTGTTATAGGCAACCCAGAAGTCCTTTACGGCGGAAACGGCTATACGAATAGATCATATTAACCCTGCAGGGGTGTACTTCTTCACACATGCTCTCGCCACTTACCACCATGGACACGTCGTGTACCTCGGCAACCTTCAAGCGGAAGCCTGGCGAGGGAGTCGGCCACGACCTGACTAACTACACAAGTCTCTCGTCCAGGCTTATCGCCTATTCGGGTTCCATCCGCAAGGAGATCCGGCCGGGGTGTCGCTCACGGCCCCAAACGATGTGTGCAGGGTTCCCAAGCCCACCTCGACGGATGGATCTACGCTTGGTACACCATGCCACGGTGCCTAGTCTGTCCCAAGCCCACCTGTACCGGGTGCCACTTGGTAGACTACTAACACTACCTACAAACACCAGAAACTAGTTGCAACTCCTGGACAGAGATCAGGTTGATTAATAAGTCGAGAGAGCTTGGAGTGCCCGGAGCCCAATGTGTGGTAGTAACTGTTCATGGATCACAAACACAGAACTCAGTTCCTGAGGACGGTTTCAATGAGACAACCCACCATGTACTCCTACATGGCCTCTCACCGCTACCTTTACCAAATCGTGTTCACACCCTTAGCTCTCACACAGTAGGACATGTTCACCACTTTCAATTCATCCCCGGTGAATCAGACCTGACACAATTCTAAGCAATAGCAGGCATGACAAACAAGCATGAATGAGTAGGCACATCAGGGCTCAAACAACTCCTACTCATGCTAGTGGGTTTCATTTATTTACTGTGGCAATGACAGGTCATGCAGAGGATAAAGGGGTTCAGCTACCGCAGCAAGTAACAGATGAATCGTTGTTGTCCTAATGCAGTAAAAGAGAGCAGGAGCGAGAGAGTGGGATTGTATCGGAATGAGCAAGGGGGTTTTGCTTGCCTGGCACTTCTGAAGATAGCATTGAGTCTTCATTAGTGTCAATGATCACAACGCCGGAACATCGTCTACCGAGAGGGGACAAATACCGGCAACAGAGAAGAAATTCAATCAATGCAATGCACAATATGATGCATGATCATGACATGGCAATATGCTGTTGATTGAGCTAATGCAGCTATAACCAGGGTGGTTTGAGTCATTTTGAACCAAAGGTTCAATCCCAAACTCAACTTATGAATTTAAATAGTGCCTTATCATGTTTGATATAAACAGCAGGTTTAAGTTGCTCTAACATGCATGAAACCAGTGCAGATGGATAGATTGGATTTTTCTAATAATTTTTCATATATAAATTATTTCATTCTGAGCTATAGATTATTTTCTATGATTTTTTGAAGTTTGGTAGCATTTTCTGGAATTTCCTATATAAGTATAAATCCGGTAAATGCTTTATTGCGTCAGCAGTGCGTCAGGGTGACGTCAGTGGTCAACTGACCCGTTCAGGTCAAACCTTACCTGTGGGGCCTACCTGTCATTGACTCAGCTAACTAACAGAGTTAATTAACCTAAACTAAAACTGTTAGCGGGGCCCACGTGTCAGTGGCCCACGGGAGGGTAATTAGTGGCCTAATTAGCTTAGCCTAATTGGACACATCAGTCGGCCGGGGTTAGGCCCCCGGCGACGGCCAGACGAGGCAGAGGGCGTCGGAACTTGCCCTCCGACGACCAAACGGAGGGCGGGCACCACCAGTGCGAAGCCGAGGCTCTCGCGCATCCAGTGGAACAAGCAGGAGACCGTGGGGTGGCCGGAGGCGACGACGGCATCAAGGTCAGCGGCGGCCGGAGCACGGGCTCGACCGGCGTGACGCTACGGTGTACGGGAGAGAGAGGTGAGCAGTGCTATGGCTTCCTGGGAGCACGCTGAGCACAACTACGTGCTTGGTTGGGTCAGGCGAGGTTGCCAGTTGCGGCGGCGACGAACGCGGCGGTGACGAGCTCTCGGGCTCAATGGAGCCCGCGGTTAGTGGAAGAAATCGGCAACAGGGAGAGAGGGGTTCGGTGCGAGGGCTCACAGCGGGGCTAACGGAGGGGTTGGCAGGCGCGGGGACGGCCGGTGGGCAGCGAATCGACGCCGAGGATCTCCAGGCACCGAGGTTGAAGAAGACGTCGGGGACGGCGTTGGGGTGCTTCCCCGGTTGCTTGGCTCGGCGTGGATGAAGAACACGACGATGCGGAGCTCAAGGTCTCATCGGCAGGGCGAGGGGTGGCCGGTGGCCACGGGTACGGCGATCGGCGTCGGCGAGCTCGCTCGGTCGAGCTCGTGTTCTTGCGGGAGAGAAGGGGGGAAATGGGTGAGAGCGAGACTGTTGAGCACGGGGCATGCGTGGCGTCGTCCGGGGTTCCAGAGGGAGGCGGCAAGCAGGAGGTGGCCGGGGCGCGTGCTTGCGTGCGGTGGCCACGCGCCTCTCATCCTCCTGGCGGGAGGTTGAGGGTGACTGGCGCTGGCCAGTGGGCTAGGCCGCTACAGTGCCAGATCAGGTAGGCTGGCCCAGGTAACTCTCTCTGCCCCTTTTCCTATTTTATTATGTTTTCTATTTTCTGCAATTGTTTTGGCTTTATTAAAAATGCCAGAGCATTTCCAAAAATTCTGAAAATATTTGTGGGCACTGTCGAAATTATTCCCAACAGCCCGCAACTAGTTTCAGAATTATTAGAGCATTTAAAATATTTATAGGATTTAAATGCCCCAATTCAAATACACTATGAGTTACTTCAAAAATCCAAAAATGATCTAAGGATGTATTCATCATTTTTGGCAGAGGTTTCCACCTTAATCAGAAATCATGAACTTTTCTTAGGGACATTTTGGGTTTATTGAAAAGATTTTAATCCATCCTAGTTGAGTTGATTTAATGCTAGGGCTTGAACATCCCCATTTCAAGTTTCTTTCAAATATTAAACATGATGCACACACGAAGCTAGCCTAGTGCATTGCCAGAAGCTAGGGATGTGACAACTCACCCCCACTAAACAAAAATCTCGTCCCGAGATTCAAGCGTAGGGTAAGATGAAAGGGGAACGCAGACTAACATAATCTTCACGATCCAAATGTTCTTCTCGAAGATGTTGATTCATTGCATCATCTTGATCTTGACATCTTTTCTTTCGAGAGCTTCATCCAACTATGATGATGGAAGAGAGGGAAACTCTACAGGATTGATCTTCGCGAAGATCGAGCTATACAAGATCAACTCGCGGAATGAGATGTTGGAATATCTCGAGTTGATACACAAAACACATCGAGAGGGATGGAGGAACAAACGATGAGGTTCAATTGGGTACGCAAAATTCTATGCTGAAGAAGATGGTGCATGGCTCTAAGATAGCGATGACATAATTGCCATGATTCCATAACGGGGCACCTTAGGAAAGGTGACTCGTAGAATTATTCCCTTAAGTGGCAAAAAGAATTACTTGTGATACAAGATAGTTGAAACTCTTTAAACCAGGCTAAGGCAATCACAAACGATCGTGTGAACGAATTCGAAAGAATGGCATACTCATACCAGAAGGAATGATGTGGACTACCTTGTTGAAGACAACGCCATGGATGATTTTGCTTATCATCGGGGATGGATGGGACCCATAGTAGGACCACTTTTTGAAGATGATCCTAAACAGTAATTACTGAGGTGCAAGCTGGGAACAAAATGCAAATGCTGGGTATGATTCTGGTAACTGGGGATAACTCAACGAGAGTGATTCCACCGTTGAATGGTTCTAGCATAATCGAGGAAACCGAGAGCACAAGGACCCCTGAGGATCAACTTCTAGAATAAGTTGCACTAAATCCTCATGGAGAAGATGGTTAAATAGCTCAATCAAGATACTACAATGATAGATCTTCTGGCTAGGTGTGTCGGCCACGACATCCACTTACCGGGTTACGAAGACCAATATTATAGCTATTGGGAGATGTTCCAACCATCATATCTGCCTGAGATTCAGATCTGGTTGGTAACAGGATATTTCAGACAGCATGTCCGGAAAAGGAAAGTTTGCAACACAAACCGACGAGATGGCGTTGCGAGATTCTCGGGAGATGAACTTGGTAGCAAGCTCCAAAACATGAGCGGGTTCTGCTACAAACATGTGAACACGCTGTCCCAGACAAGCATGGCCACAGAGTAGTCTTGCAATAAAACACTACCGAGTTCTGGTTAGGAACCATCAACAAGGATGTCGAAGTCCTTACATAAGTCCGGATCCTAAGAAGGAACTTCTTCTCCTTGAACAAATCAATCAGTGGCTTGGTGTGCTAGGAAACACATATGGAGTGTAGGTAATTAATCTACCAAACCATAGAATACTTCGCACGAATGCATGACTGACTTGGGATGATTCCAAAGGAAGCAAAAACAAGCTCCCTCGAATTCACGGCGGCAACTTGCATCGATTGCACGTGAATTTAGAGGAAGTCACTACTTTCATCCAAACATATACTTCATGAACGGGGCATGAAGAAAATGCTTACACAAGTTTCCAACACTAGCTGGATGTTCAACACGAGTCATGGAGAAGGTAGCAGTGTTGCTGATGGGCTCAACAACAATTCATCCAGGTTTCCATGGAGATGGAATTCCATAATTATGTGAACAAGTGATAGCATTGGTCATACCCAAAAGATGTAATGGTGTATGCTCGAGGAATCAACCACGAGTAAGACAACATTACGAACATCGTTGGTTCTGATTTGATTTGATAATAGCCCATACTCAAATCAAAGTTTGGTTAAGATGATAGGTCCATTAATTGACCACGAGGACCAATCGATGAAGAAATCATCTTTCTACAACAAACACACACACAAGAGATATCCTTTGGAAAGAACTAAGTCAGGCAAGCTTTTATCTTCCAACTCTCCAAGTTGTTGTTTAGCTTAACCAACTAGCTCAAGGTATCCAACACAGATTCTTGGAGAAAGAGTGGTTTATAGGAAAACCATTTAATCACGAGCTCAACATAGCAGTCAGGTGGCAACCTGGTGATACTTCTGAGAAGATATTCGGAAAATCACGAACCACCGATATGTTACTAAGCTCAAGAACAATCTTACTTTTTAGGGCAAGACGATATGATCAACTGAGCAAGGGTTTGACAAAATCCTAACTCATTGATTGAAGAGTGCAGCAAAAATAAGGACTAGGTAGCACGATCAATCTTAGGATGATGATTCAATAACCAACACGCTAAGAATGAGAGTATTGCCATTAACTACCAAGCAACGAGTTGCTCAGAGTATTGATTTCACACATCACGGTTCACTTGTCGGTATTCCGGTTGTGACAACACGGGACCGAGGAATGAATAATGATGGCGAGAAGTATCACTGCGTCAAGAATTCATAAGAGGTGGTGCAATTCTCATGACACTCTTGACATAAAGATGGTAACGCTCCAAGGTAGAGCAGAGCAAAAGTTGGATTGGCATTTTGGTCTGCGGAATACAATTGCTTTGACCCGATCCTAGATATGGATGAAGTTCTGGAGTTAGTTTCTCCTAGTCATTCTGGAATAGGATGGCTTGATGGACCACAAGAATAATAAGCATCGATAACACGGATGCACAATTACTCCTGACTATCAATTGACAGACGATGGTCGGAATACCAATGAAGAGGGACAACTCAAGGGGACATATATGTTTCTGAGTTGTGGATGCATAGACTAATGTCGAACCAAGTTCAACAGGTTTCTTCCAGATAACCCATGCAGAAAGGTAGAACTGGCAGATTCACAATGTAGAATGGAGAACTCATCGAGAGCACTCTTGTTGTGATCTTTTGGTTCAAAAGAACTTCTGCCACGATGGTTCATGGTATTGGAAGAATGAGATACCACGGACCTCGATGACTATCGCAAAGGTTACTAATATCCTAAAGGTACGAGCAACACTATCAACACGAGGTAAGTAGAGTGAATCTTGGGTCGAGGACCCAAGAGTATGATACCTACTACTAAATGGCATCACGAGATGCTTCCGAGAATGGTGGCCAGAATCATCACACCGGGAACACAAAACATGGCTAGATTACTAGGTGACTCCCTAAAACACCTAGGGTCATAATAATAGCTCCAACATATATACCGAGGCAATAGAGTGCCTCAACGCACCGGTAGTGTGCTTAATCTGGCCCAAAGGGACGCAAAAACAGAGGGAAAGGATTTTGCAAATGCATCAGATTGTTTAGAAACCTGGGATGACTCGGACAACATAACGGCTGTAAATGCTCAAAAAGATTTGAGACATCCTGCAAAAATGGTGGCATAACCATTCAGAATCACAATATCAAGGTTCCGAGATCAACTGTCAACACATGGTAGTAGTAGAAACTGAACTGAGGCTTCAGACCAACAATCCTACGAGTCTACGGATTAGTAACACGTGATCCTGATAGAAAGATGAGAAGCCTAGTTCTTAATCCCCGTAGAAGAGAAGAGGATGACTCAGATCAGAAGGCTATAAGGTAAAGGAGTAAAAAGAGCCTTACGTTCCCTTCCACAATCAATTCCCTTATATAACTAAAGCATTTCTAGACTCAACTTCGACCAGTTTGGCTTGGTAACCCTACAGGCAGTCAGGCTCTGATACCAAAGCTGTCAGGACCCCGATTCCAGGTCACATCGATCTAGCCGGTAACACCTCATATCACTTTGCGGCCTCACGCACGGTATTCCCACGGGTGTCGCCTTACCATGGCCCGGGACCGTTTGCGTCTTTTGGCTCACGTATATGATAGTGTTGCTAGCATCCATATGACAGAGAACCCGGGCCGACATGACTAGTCGTGAACCCAAAGTGGCACTAACTTACGGGGACTTGCATACATGAATCAACATTGAGCATGTCGGTCAGCAGCGTGCGAATCCGGGCTGTAGCACTGGGCTAACAGGACTCCGGTGAACCGGGGTGTAACAGGCTAGGAAGGACTCCGGATGTCACCGCGTGACATTTCCCCGAAGGGACAGACACAGGAACGAAGTGAATCACATGCCGGCCAGTCAAGTGTTCCAGAGCAGTAGTGCTGGGCTAGCAGGACTCCGGTGAACCGGGCTGTAGCGGACTACTATGGCTCATGGAAGCACAAGACTACATTTCCCCATAAGAGAGGCTACCAAGGATAAACAACTAGGTTGTCGGATCCCACACATACCAAGCATTTCAATCATACACACAATATGCTCGATATGTGCAAATACAACATGGCATCACAACAAGACTCTACGACTCAGAGAATTTATTCATTAGGCTCTGAAGAGCGAGATATTACAAACATAGGTCTCATGACCCAACATTCAGAGCATACAAGTCAAAGCACATGCGGAAGCTTAACATGTCTGAGTACAGACATCTACAAATGAAAAAGGCTGAGAAGCCTGACTATCTACTAGATCCTTCCGAGGGCACAAGATCGTAGCTGAGGTATCAAGCTAAACGTCGAAGTCCACACGGAACTACTAGCGAGACTGACGTCTCTCTGCAAAACATAGAATAGGCAAACCTGAGTACAAATGTACCCAGCAAGACTTTCATCAGAACTAGCTACATATGCATCGGTATCAACAAAGGGGGTGGTGGAGTTTGACTGCAGCAAGCCAGCTTTGACTCGGTGGCTATCCTGAACTACGACTGCAAGTAACTCTTTTGAGGTGGCACACATGAGTCCACAAATTCACCATACCAATACGCCACTATGGATCCGCTGCCGTCTCCCTACGAGAACGCCATCCATAGCACTCACGCTTATCTTGCGCATTTTAGTGTATCCACTTTCACTTGTCTATGAACTGTTATAGGCAACCCAGAAGTCCTTTACCGCGGAGACGGCTATTCGAATAGATCATATTAACCCTGCAGGGGTGTACTTCTTCACACACGCTCTCGCCACTTACCACCATGTACACGTCGTGTACCTCGGCAACCTTCAAGCGGAAGCCTGGCGAGGGAGTCGGCCACGACCTGACTAACCACACAAGTCTCTCGCCCAGGCTTATCGCCTATTCGGGTTCCATCCGCAAGGAGATCCGGCCGGGGTGTCGCTCACGGCCCCAAACGATGTGTGCAGGGTTCCCAAGCCCACCTTGATGGATGGATCTACACTTGGTACACCGTGCCACGGTGCCTAGTCTGTCCCAAGCCCACCTGTACCGGGTGCCACTTGGTAGACTACTAACACTACCTACAAACACCAGAAACTAGTTGCAACTCCTGGACAAAGATCAGGTTGATTAATAAGTCGAGAGAGCTTGGAGCGCCCGGAGCCCAATGTGTGGTAGTAACTGTTCATGGATCACAAACACAGAACTCAGTTCCTGAGGACGGTTTCAATGAGACAACCCACCATGTACTCCTACATGGCCTCTCACCGCTACCTTTACCAAATCGTGTTCACACCCTTAGCTCTCACACAGTAGGACATGTTCACCACTTTCAATTCATCCCCGATGAATCAGACCTGACACAACTCTAAGCAATAGCAGGCATGACAAACAAGCATGAATGAGTAGGCACATCAGGGCTCAAACAACTCCTACTCATGCTAGTGGGTTTCATCTATTTACTGTGGCAATGACAGGTCATGCAGAGGATAAAGGGGTTCAGCTACCGCAGCAAGTAACAGATGAATCGTTGTTGTCCTAATGCAGTAAAAGAGAGCAGGAGCAAGAGACTGGGATTGTATAGGAATGAGCAAGGGGGTTTTGCTTGCCTGGCACTTCTGAAGATAGCATTGAGTCTTCATTAGTGTCAACGATCACAACGCCGGAACATCGTCTACCGAGAGGGGACAAATACCGGCAACAGAGAAGAAATTCAATCAATGCAATGCACAATATGATGCATGATCATGACATGGCAATATGCTGTTGATTGAGCTAATGCAGCTATAACCAGGGTGGTTTGAGTCATTTTGAACCAAAGGTTCAATCCCAAACTCAACTTATGAATTTAAATAGTGCCTTATCACGTTTGATATAAACAGCAGGTTTAAGTTGCTCTAACATGCATGAAACCAGTGCAGATGGATAGATTGGATTTTTCTAATAATTTTTCCTATATAAATTATTTCATTCTGAGCTATAGATTATTTTCTATGATTTTTTGAAGTTTGGTAGCATTTTCTGGAATTTCCTGTATAAGTATAAATCCAGTAAATGCTTTATTGCGTCAGCAGTGCGTCAGGGTGACGTCAGTGGTCAACTGACCCGGTCCAGGTCAAACCTGAGCTGTGGGGCCTACCTGTCGTTGACTCAGCTAACTAACAGAGTTAATTAACCTAAACTAAAACTGTTAGCGGGGCCCACATGTCAGTGGCCCAGGGGAGGGTAATTAGTGGCCTAATTAGCTTAGCCTAATTGGACACGTCAGCTGGCCGGGGTTAGGCCGCCGGCGAGGGCCAGACGAGGCGGAGGGCGTCGGAACTTGCCCTCCGACGACCAAACGGACGGCGGGCACCACCAGTGCGAAGCCCAGGCTCTCGCGCATCTAGTGGAACAAGCAGGAGACCGTGGGGTGGCCGGAGGCGACGACGGCGTCAAGGTCAGCGGCGGCCGGAGCACGGGCTCGACCGGCGTGACGCTACGGTGTACGGGAGAGAGAGGTGAGCAGTGCATGGCTTCCTGGGAGCACGCTGAGCACAACTACGTGCTTGGTTGGGTCAGGCGAGGTTGCCAGTTGCGGCGGCGACGAACGCGGCGGTGATGAGCTCTCGGGCTCAATGGAGCCCGCGGTTAGTGCAAGCAATCGGCAACGGGGAGAGAGGGGTTCGGTGCGGGGGCTCACAGCGGGGCTAACGGAGGGGTTGGCAGGCGCGGGGATGACCGGTGGGCAGCGAATCGACGCCGAGGATCTCCGGGCACCGAGGTTGAAGAAGACGTCTGGTACGGCGTTGGGGTGCTTCCCCGGTTGCTTGGCTCGGCGTGGATGAAGAAGATGACGATGCGGAGCTCAAGGTCTCATCGGCAGGGCGAGGGGTGGCCGGTGGCCACGGGTACGGCGATCGGCGTCGGCGAGCTCGCTCGGTCGAGCTCGTGTTCTTGCGGGAGAGAGGGGGGAAATGGGTGAGAGCGAGACGGTTGTGCACGGGGCATGCGTGGCGTCGTCCGGGGGTCCAGAGGGAGGCGGCAAGCAGGAGGTGGCCGGGGCGCGCGCTTGCATGCGGTGGCCACGCGCCTCTCATCCTCCTGGCGGGAGGCTGAGGGTGACTGGCACTGGCCAGTGGGCTAGGCCGCTACAGTGCCAAATCAGGTAGGCTGCCCCAGGTAACTCTCTCTTTGCCCCTTTTCCTATTTTATTATGTTTTCTATTTTCTGCAATTGGTTTGGCTTTATTAAAAATGCCAGAGCATTTCCAAAAATTCTGAAAATATTTGTGGGCACTGTTAAAATTATTCCCAACAGCCCTCAACTAGTTTCAGAATTATTAGAGCATTTAAAATATTTATAGGATTTAAATGCCCCAATTCAAATACACTATGAGTTAATTCAAAAATCCAGAAATGATCTAAGGATGTATTCATCATTTTTGGCAGAGGTTTCCACCTTAACCAGAAATCATGAAATTTTCTTAGGGACATTTTGGGTTTATTGAAAAGATTTTAATCCATCCTAGTTGAGTTGATTTAATGCTAGGGTTTGAACATCCCCATTTCAAGCTTCTTTCAAATATTAAACATGATGCACACATGAAGCTAGCCTAGTGCATTGCCAGAAGCTAGGGATGTGACACAGGTGGGCCCCACGGTTATGCGCCCCGATGGTGCAACACTAGTTGCGCCACGTGGAACGTTTGACTGGTCAATTGATTGTGTCATCAACAAAATACGGAGTTGTACGGGTGAGCCAGTGACCGTATAATCATGACATGTATTTTTTTAACACGGCACAGACGCAAAGGCTCATATATACGCGCAAGCACTCACTGCTATAAGCGCACACATGCAGACCCTACCCCTATGAGCACCTTCAAGAGAGTGGGCCAGCATATGATCTTGAGATTTTACGAAGTCGCCATAGGTGCCTCGTAGTCGAGTGGAACGTCTCCTCCCACTGAACGCACATCGCCGGAAAATACTGAATTAACCCAGGATAAATGCGAGCACCGGGACTTTAACCCTGGTGGGCTCGAGAAACCACTGTCCATCTAACCATCCAACCACATGTTGGTTAGCACGACAAAATGTATGTGGTGACCGTGATGAGCTTATTCTGAAGTCCAGTGACCATATCGTGCTTTTGCTTCAAATACAATGACCGTAAGTATCGTCAACAAAATACGGAGCATGCATCAAATGCAAAGTCCATCAGTGTCATCAAGAAAATACGGAGACGTATCATGAGCTAGATACCGTATGATCACCACGAGAATGTATACGGTGACCGTAATGAGCATATTCTGAACTCGAGTGACCGTATAGTGCTTTAGCTTGAAATACAGTGACCGTCATGTGTGAATGTGTCGTGGGCATGCATACTTTTAGAGGGCCGAGAGATAGCTGATGTGCGTACGTGAAAGTGGTGTAGAAAGAGGGAATGTCCGGTGGAGACAAGGAGAGATATGCCATTTGTTTCTCTTTCCCGTGACTAATATTTTAGGAGAATATATAAACATTCACAATGCAGAACAAATATTTTTGGATGCACCATGCAATTAACTTTCATGTATAACATTGTACTATTGTATACACTACAAAGAAAAGACACTTCCGTGATGATACATGTTTGTCACAGTAGGTCGCGTTTTTTGTCATGCATGTACATCCATGACAAATTTATGACAGAATCAAGATACTCATACATGTGCTGTCATAGAAGTGTTCCATGACATTACCAAAATTATCATCACGGAAGTGTCCACTTCCATGACGATAAATCACGCGTCACAGAAGTGCTTTCGTCAAGGGTGACCGACACATGGCATCCACCGTAACGGAACGCCGTTAAGCTATCGGGTCTGGTTTTGGATCCGATAACCCGTTAACAGCCCCGACCAATGGGGATTTTCCACGTGTAAAATCATCATTGGCTGGAGGAAACACGTGTCGGCTCACCGTTGGGACAGATGTCATCCACTCATTGGACCCAAAGTGCCTATGATATGTCGACACGTGGCACGGCCCAATAGAGGCCCATATAGGTTAAAAAGGCCGGCCCAGTCAAAGGCCCATAGTACTTACTCAGGTACTAGTGGGCCATCCCAATAACGGCCTGCTTAATAAAGGCCCATTTACGGCCCGAAGCCAGATCTGGCCCATTAATTGTTCGCCGAATATTTGGGCCCATTTACGGCCTGAAGCCAGATCTGGCATGTTAATTGTTCGCCAAATATTTGGGCCCAATTACAGCATAGTGACTTTCGGCCTGTTAGAGGCCCGATGTAGACATGGGCCCATTTCAGCCCGGTGTGACTTTCGGCCTGGGAATGGCCCGTGCTGCCCATGGGCCATATATGGTCCGACGGGACATCGAGCCCACTAATGGCTCGTGATAAAGGTGGGAACAGTTAAGCCCAACATGATTTTGGGCCTGTTAAAGGCATGTCGCATAATTCGGTCCGTTGATGTCTGTACTAAGCTTTCGGCCTCTTAAAGGCCCATGATATCAGTGGGCCAACTAAGGCCCAAGATATGTTTCGGCCTCGTAACTGCCCGTGATATAACTGGGCCCAAAAAGGCCCGGTTTACATTTCAGCCTGCTGAAGGCCCGTCGATGACTATAGAAAATTGAGGCCCAATATGCATTTCGGCCTGCTAAAGGCCCATGGTTTCATCTGGGCCATAACAGGCCAGTACAATATTCAGCCTGTTAATGGCCCAACGCTACCTGGGCCAAACTAAGTGCTGGGTCTACAAAAGTCCCAACTAAAATATAGGCCGGTGTAAGTTGTGGGCCTTGCGCAAAGTGTGAAGGCCCCAATCATTCGGGCCCAAGAATGATGCAGGCCGGCCCAATTGTGGCCCGCTAAACACCAGGCCCGTTAGAGGCGAATGTTTCGGCTCGGTCGACTACATCTGTTTTTTTTCAGATAGCGAATGATGGCAGTAACTAGTAGGAATTAAGAACAAACCTACTCTATACACTAAAGAAATTACGGCATAGTAACTAAGAATAAACCTACACTATACAATAAAGGATTTATGGTATATTACATCCACTGGGCATCGAAGTTCGCCACCAGTGATCATAAAGCGCAACGAAGAAGCAGATTACAAAAACTGGGCACCATTGCAACGTAACAAAATAATACTGAACCGAGACCACTTCCAAGACAGTTCAAGAAAGGTTAGCCTTGCGCTGGAACTGCTGTGCAAGCTGCTGAGCTAGGCTGTGAGACCGGCCTAGCATGTCGGTCATAGCTTCCAGGTGTAGCTGTTTAGCGATGAGGTTCTCATTGGTGTTCTCCGCAATCTTTCTTAGAGATAGGACTTCAAGTCGAAGTTGAGTTGCAGAATGCCTTTCTGCTAGAACTTGGGACTGAAGAAGTCGAACTGATTCAGACAAAGAATTCTATGAGCTTGTCTGACTGCTAGTCTCAAGTAACTTGAACACTGCATCAAGACAAGACTTTGGGATTGTCTCGCTATCTTCAAGATGTTTTGCCTTCTTTGCTGCAATATATGTTGGGTTTGTCGCACAGCCTTCAGCAGACTTGTGCATGACATCAGGCATATCAGCCTGAAACAAAGCAGAGAGATGACAGGTTTTGCACGTGTATAAACAAAGATGATAACTGTGCTGTCAATTCCATCCAATTTCAAATTAGAAAATAAAGAGTAAGTTCAAAATATCAATAGCATAATTTGGCATTGTTCATAACGCGGGGAGCTTCACCACACTACTGGATTACCATGTCAACATAACAAGCATAGATGAAGGGCAAAGAAAATCATTGTATCTATTTTGGTTAATGTGCATGTCATGTTGTTCATATCATCAGCCACATCAGTAAGATAAAACAGGAGATGACAAGGTGCAAACGTGGGCTGCTTCACCACACACTGGATTATAGATCCACAAAAACAAGCATACATATAGGGAGTATTGAGTAATGTTCATGGTATGAATAAGGAATTTGGTTTTACAAGTAAAACTTAGAACTTACGGTTCTTGCGAACATGCATTTTGGTAGAAACGACAAACTAAACAGCAGTAAACGATAGGGAGTATGAGCAAATTAAATAGTAGTTGAGGATAAAGGCTTTAGAAGGACTGACTTAAATTAACAGTTAACACCGGCTTTATAATGCCCTTCTCATGTCATGGGAAGGATACCTCAAGAATTTCTGCACAGAATCTTCTTCATAAGCATTGCCTGTACTCTACATTTTGTAGAGAGTAATTATAGATATGATAATACCGGAAGGGATAGAGGATAATGAAGATAAGATGCAGATTGATGCTACATAATCAACTACCAATCCCTGGAAGTACAAGCATTACAAGACAAAATGTACTGACAAGAGCAATGGGCTACACTTCTGCACTGGCATTGTCTGTGTATTCTACTTTTTGGTAAGATTAAATATAGATCTGATCTTTTTTAGTAAATGGTGGGCGAGGGAGATAAGATGCAGAATGCTACACAATGAACCAATCCCTCTTCCCCTAATACAAGAGTGTTTTGAACACTGGTGTACTATACAAAACGTTCTTATATTATGGGACGGAGGGAGTAGCTGTTAATGTAAGTACAGTCATAGATGACGTTCAGTCCTTAAAGAGGACTGCAGAGCTAAACCTCTTCAAAAGCATTGGGTTGATTCTAAATTTATGTAAGAGTCCATACGGATCTTATAATGTCCACCAAATGGACGATAACGAGGCTAACATGTGCAGTGATGCTACATAATCAAACAGCTATGAAAGTAAGTATGGTCATACGGGGCAAGAGGTACTCACAAGAGCAATGCAGTGTGCAGTATAGTTGCGAGATTCTGTGGTCCCTTGAGAACGAATATTCTCCTGCTAACAGTTTTCATACAAGTGAGATGTTAAGGCAAAGGCAGAAATGTAGTTCAAATTGTGATGTGATATCATAGATAGTACCTTACGCTGCAGCCGAGACCAATGTGTAACAAGATAATTCCAGTAACCGTCGGATAAATGTAGCACCGGAGACTTTACGGAAATTTCGTTTAGAGGCTTGCCAACGAAGTGCGCTTGCCTCAGGTAGGAACGATACTTCATCAACGAGTGCTTGAAAAGCGCAACCAACCCTTGCTCGTCTTCACAATCCAGCTTGGTCCTCGCCTATTTAAAAGAATGAAATCTTGTGTCTTCTGTCAGCAGAAATATATGCAGTAATGACCATGAATAACATTAGTACATTACTTACGCGTAAGTTGCGGAGGAAGACTGGAAATTGTTCTGTGTCTACGGTATAATCTTTGCATGAAGGAAAGATGCGCACAAAGTTCCTGACAACAATATAAGCTTTGTCTTCTAAACTGGGAAGAAATGGAACAGGGGTTCTATTTGCTGCAATTGGGGCTCTCTCTGGTGTGAAAAGGGATTTGGCAACTAGATTTGGTGAACTCTTTGCTGGAATGGGGGTTTTGCGTCGTAGAGCTGGCGCTATGTCAACTGGCATAATCATAATGTTTGCTGCAGTTGGGGTCTGCTGAGTTGGGGCATCAGAAATGACCAGTGTAGTAGGGCTAGAGTCTGCTAGAGTTGGGGTGTTTTGTGGGTCAAGTGATATTGCAACTACACCTAATGGGCTATTTGATTTATCAGGTGCCACTACCTTTTCCAAATACTTTGCTTGCGCTCCTCCATGATCAGCAATCACCCTCTTCCTTTTGAACGTCTGATACACAAGAACAACATTTGAATGGATAAATATGGTATGATGACAGATGGAATATGTACTGAAAATGGATAGGCAGGCCGTATTCACATACACGATGTGGAAACTAAGCTAATGGCAGTTCAACAAAGTAGAAACAATGCAAAGCATCGGTTGCAAGATATGTGCGACAAATATAACCTTGGAAAGTTAGAGCAAGCACCTTGATGAGTGAATAAGATAGGGCATCTTCCTCTGACTCCTCCACTAGGGAGCTACATTGACTTAGGTCTCCCTCTAGCTCAGAATCTCTGTTAGGATCATATTCTGAGCATAAATCTGTAGGTGGAGAGCGTTTGCATTGCATTGCATCCAGACTTGATTTCAATCCCTTAATGCCAAGTTTGACAGCCATGGCATTGTTCTGCTTTATTCTTTTCATGCGCGCAAGCTCATAATCGTTAAGATGCTGTTCAGAATCTGAGATTCATGAAAACATAAAAAGTAGTCAGATTATCTATGGAATGCATTGCGGATTCAACTCGAAGAGTGTCTCCCTATAAACCCCTGCATATGCAAAGTTCACCCCCAACCGTGCTGGCCTGACCACACACAGAAATACAAACCCCTTATGTCTCTATAACAGGCAGACACACATTTCAAAACTGAAGTAGGAACATTAGAATTATATGAAATTCGTATTTGAACAAATAAACTAAGGAATTATGAGTGGCATAATGTTTTGCTTCAAGGGTGGAGTGTTGGTAGTGTGACACAAAGCAAGTAGGCAGATTGTATTCCCTGTAAAAGATCGAAGCCTATGTAAAAGCTGGAAATGACACTTTGTTCTATACAATGCAGTGTTCGTTGCCCACACATGATGGAAGAGATCACATAGAGAAATACTATTCACTCATGTCTACGGTTGCAGTATTTAAAAACAGGGTGGTCCACCCTAAAAGAATATTGACAACAAATATGACAAGGCAAGCATAGATGTAGTGAATCATTCATTTACTTGTGAGCTCACTAGGACAAGTATGCAGGATTGTAACTACAGTAAGAGACCGTCCAAAATCTGAATCAGGAAGTTTGTCTAGCACTTATTGTTTGCAACTAATCGACATGAATAATTGGATATTATATTGAATGAGTAAGAAAGACAAGTAAAATTTTCAACACACCTGGCTTGCAGTAGTAATCTGGGTCAATGTCACTATGACCAACAATCCAAAATGACTAGTGTCTGTTCCTAGGGCCGGAATTTTGAAAACCCTGTGAACTTTACAGGTACTAAAGATTACCGAAATACATCTGAACCATTAAGTGTAGCTAGCACTGAGCACACAACAAACCCTAATGACAGTCCTGCCTAATGAGTAATGAATTAATTAGAAAATGGGTGATGAGGAGTGGTTGCTGAGTGTTGAGGACTTATCTCAGGATAAATCGGGTTGGCTTAGTGGGTGCTGCATGCCTGAGCCCTGAACGGACTGGGAAGGTAGGCACGGCGGCGCGCTCGGGCAGCGGTGACGCTATTGGACGAGCGGCTCCTGACCTCCTGTTAGTCCGACGTCTCCTCCTAGAGTCATGCCGTCCGGGGACGGCAAGTCGCCGGCGAGGCAGGCGGCTGGGGGCGAGTAGAGATCGGAAGTGCGCAACAGAACAGAGGGGAATCGGGGCTTGGGACGACCCAAAATCCTAGGGTGGGTCGGCCCACCGTGGGCACCCTATAGAGATACACACCTGAGCGGCGAACATGAATTTTTGAAACTAATTTAGGAACATTTAGCTGACCAATTAAACGAATCTGTTTTAATAATATCAGATTCGTATTTGAACAACTAAGCTTGTTTAGCTTGATGGGTCGAGCAGTGCTATTATGACAAGAAGCACGTATTCTGATCGTATAGTGATCATAAAAGGGTGAAACCGGAGAAATGATATTTAGCAGCCATTGTTTGGTTCGAACTAAGAACTAAATTCTAAGAGCTGAAAAGAAAGTAGAGTAACCAAGTTAAGATCTATTTTCTGGTTGAGATCAAAAAGTTGAGGAGATATGAAGTACCACCTCTCTTGCGGTGCCGTGTAGGCATCGGGGTGCGATGGCTGTCAGTGGCGTTGAAGCAGATCTGCAACGGTAGATGGGTGCATCGGGGGATAAGTCCCGTTGCGGTGGAAGAGAAGGTCGTGTGAGTGGCCCCGGCAAAGAGGACGACGGCGCCGATGAAGCGAGAGGACGTGATGCAAGGCTCTTGGTCCGTCACCGTGGATGAGAAACGTCCATCTCTAGCAGTGGATGACACGGTATTGGTAGGTTCTCCGGCATGGTGGAGGACGGTGGCGATAGATGTGGTGGAGGACGGCGGTGATGGATGTGGTGGAGGACGGCGGCGATGGATGGGGTGGCGGACGAAGGCCGGTGTGGGGATGGTGTTCTAGCGTGGACGGTGTATTTATGGGAAAATGGAGGGAGAGGTACGGGGAACCATGTTTTTGGGACGCGCCTGTCTGAAATATGGGAAAGTTACGAACTTAGCCCCTGTTTAAAATATGGACGTCTCGTCGGTTGGGGATACGACGGTAATCTCGCATCTCGCAAATATTTGCCCAGAGCTATTTCGAGCGAGGAGAGGGTGGTTGGCGCCCATGGTTGGCGACCACGATGTATGAACGGGGCTGACAGGTAGGGCGGCTGTGTCACGTCTGAGTGAAGTTACAAACCTGCCCCTATTGAAAATATTTGCCTACATCGATTTCGGCCGAGTCGAGTTTGTTTTGCCGCCCATCGTGTATGAATGGGGAAATGGAGGGAGAAACAGAGGTCTTTCGGACGGGCATGAATCAAATGTGTTTTGCCGCCCATGTTTGGTGCCCACCGTGTCGGAATGGGCTCAGAGGCGGTCGTGTCACGTCTGATTGAAGTTACTATCCTACCCCTATTTAGAGCAGTGGCAATTGGGCCGATGGATTGTCCGTGTAATGGGTAGACAGTAATTTCCATCTCCCAAACACTTGGCTCGGGCCGCCAACGTGGGAGTGCACATTTTGCCGCTTCTTTTGAATTTTGGGACAATAAGCATCCACGTTTACCCTGGCAACTAAATCCGAATCCATTTTGTATTCCTATACGAATCTTTATAAATCATTCTATGTGTTTCTATATATCTTCAAAAGGACGACAAAGATGTATTCACTGTCATATATGAATATGGTTTACAAATGCCGATACTCAAATTCAGAAGCTAGAATCTAGTTTAAGGTGAATTCGAATATTTGGAACACTTCATGTCCAACTCAAATGTCACACGCAGCATAATGTGTACTCCCATTTAGATATGTACACAAGCGATGTATCAAGATTCAAATACCGAGTGAATCAACCATGAATGTACAGAACTAACAGACATATAAACACTTATAGAGTATATGGATCAATAATATCAACTAACATACATAAGCCAGGCCGCTGTACTTTTCTTTGCTACAACAACATCCTTTTTTTAGCCAAGCTACTACAGCATCTTGGCCCTTTTCGATGCGTGCCACTTATGGTCCATCTATACTACTATTATTGCTGAATGCACATTCAGCCCGATTGGCATAATTGTAGGTCTGGCATAGCAATCAAAATGAATGCCTCTGAATCTTATCAATTAAGACAGACTTGTGCTCAAATAAAATTACAAACCAAAAAACAAAAAACAATTATTACATGATCTCTAAAACAAATGGTTTGATTGATTACATGAACAAACAACACAAAGGTTATTCAACGATGGAAAGAATATTTCACCTATGATTTATCAAGTGGGAATTTAATTTCCTTTTTTCCTTCAGGACCTTAACAATGTGGTCAGTCTCAGCTTGCTTCGTTTTGAAATCCACCAAATATTCAATGGTTGTCTTGAGTATTGCTACTGATTGTGCTGTTTCCTTCCTCAACATGTCAACATCATCTCTAAGTGCAGAAGCAGAATCTCTTTCTACCACTAGTTTAGCCTCTAGAGCATCCGCAGTTGGCAATTCATAATGCACGATTGGGCCGGTGCCGCTGCTGTGGGATGATACAACGTCCATGGGGACCTCGCTCTTTGATCCTGGGCTAACCTGTTTTTCCATTAAAGTTCTGATTGGATTCAGAAAAGTTGAAGTTAGCAAAACATCTCAAATGGGAGTTATAACAGCAAACCAGTTAAACAAACAAGGAATTAAAGAGTTTCAATTCGATGCTGAAAAGTAGTTATTAACATCATTGTAACCCGTTGTTGTATCAGCAAAGCAGTTAAACAAATAAGTAGCTATTTAAGTTCAGGCAAACAAGTAATTCTTAACAGTAAGTATCAAACACATAGATAGGTGCAGTCTATAATAGGATTAACAAGATGTGGCATTATGTAATCAGTAGCAAACTAAATTAAGCCAAGCAACATAATTGAACAATTTTGCAATAAGTGGCTAACTAAAATTCCGAGATGCAGGTAACTAAACTTACGCTAGTTCTTTGTACAGGCACACTGCAACTTCTTTTTCGCTTACAAGGTTGTACGAAGGAGTCCATGGCATCAATTGCTTGGACACGCAGTCCCAATACTTCTTTCTTCCCACACTGCATTGGTAAGTCGAATGGTTAATCTGGTAAGATGGTGCGTCCTTGTTATGTTATATGAGGACGTGTAGTCAGACTTGTTGTAGCCACACACATCACACTGGCTTTTACTGTATATTTCATGCGATTACTTTTGGCATATCGAGATCTAAGAAATCTACAATAGGATGAAAAGACTGGCATCCTTCACATTATTGGCGAACCATTCTGTGGGTAAATCAAAAGCGTCACTGGAATATTTTTCACTACCCCTATCATACACGCAAAAAGGGGCGACGCCACCATAGGGGCTGGTATGGGCGGCCGCCTCGGGTGGCTCGAAAGTGTGCACCTAGTTTGAGTCGTCCAGGTTGGCCCAGGCTAGTTTTTTTCGTCCCAACGCATGAGCAGGCAATGTAAAAAAATGAAGAAAAATGTTTCAATTTGGATAGGCCAATAACATAAGTGCAAGGCAGGCCCTATAGTAGGCTCGCGGCCCAAACGAGCGCATCCCATATCGATCGACAGTAGGAAAAATCCCAATTCATCCGCTCCAGCCTCCAGTTTGGTTCGCTCTAACCTAGCCGTCGCTGGACAGACCGACACGGCACTTCCTCACGCCCTCGTTGGAGGGCAGTCGCCGGGCTTCAACCGAACGGAAGAACAAGAAGATGAAGATCCAACCCTGGGTGTAGCCTACATGGGAGGCAGCGGCGGCAGCACGGGCATGGCATCGAGCTTGCGCAAACGGACAGTCGCAGCTTGCAAGAGTAGCATGCGCAACGAGCAGGTACATCACAGCCCTGATTATATCTAATTCAACTCTTCAATTTCTGGCCAATAGTTAAACCTGACGGTGTTGTAAAACTGCTTGTATGTAGGGAATCTATGAGAAAATGAAACCAATTCCTACTTATTTTATAACTCCCCCAATCAATACTGAACTGACTGAATCTGATGTATCTAATCAAGTTTCCGGTGCAAACATCCAAGCTCATGTTGTTTTTGAGCCTGAAGTGTCTAATGAACAGACTCCTAATGAAGGATTTGATGCAAACATTTTACATGCTCCTGGTGATGAACATATAGTGTCTAATGAGGCATCTAATGCAAGCATTTTGCAAGCTCCCATTGAAGGATTTAGTGTCTAATGATGATCTGCTATGTTGAGAGAGACATAGAGATTTGCAGGCATTGATGACAAGCAAATTATAGTGCATTTTCATGGCTTGAGGAAACGTCGAGGCCATCTACCAGAAAGTCCCCGTATCATGACAACGTAGCATAAATACTTTTCTAATCTGTTGTTTGAAACTATTGGCATACTTGTGTAGGATAGATATATTGATATGCAGTTTGCACACTGGTTATAGGTGCAATTACACTTCAATATTTTCAGCCAGAGAACGAATAATTCAAGCAAGTACAAACCATGTTTGTAGTCCTTCTACACCATGTTGCATTTTGTGTTTTTTGGTGCTTGCATCATTTAATGTTTATAATCTGAACTGCTTTGGATCATTAGCTGGTTTTCAAAGTGCATGTAGCTTCACATTTCTCAAGCTATGTTGATTTCCGGAGTGCAAGTGCCTTCGTATTTTTTAAGTTAAATGTTCGCCCCTGGTAACTTGAATTCGTGGATCCGCCACTACACACAAATCATACACGAATGCCAGTACGAATTAAATGAAATGCAGAGACTTATGCTAGCTCGTTGTACAGGCTCACTGCAGCTCTGCTTGCGCTTGGGATGTTCCATGTACAAGTCCATGTTACCACTTGCTTGGATGTGCATGCCTTGTGCTCCTTGCATCCCCCTCTGCATTTTTGACACGACGAATGGCTGATCAAATAAGAGGAATCAACCTTGCTGTTGTACCGGAGGACAGATACTTACAAGTTTATACGGGTGTGCAGGATGTGTACCAGATCCCGTAGCGCCGTCATGCTTCGCTAAAAAATGGATTTGCTTGTTTCAGATGATATCTCCAGAAGAAATAAGAGTTAAAGTCAGAGTTGGATAGGCGTGTAAGCAAAGAGAGCAGTGAAAGGATATCCACGTCGGAACAGTGAAGGGCGTGATGTGTGGATACCTAGTTTGGACCGGCGTTTGGGCATGCTCGCCTAGCTAGAGTGCGGGTCACTTCAGAGCCGTTGAGGGTGATGCGCTGGCGTTGGCTGGCCGCGCACGGATGCAGATCTTGTGTGGCAGCGGAGCATTACGATGCGGTGGACGAGACCGTTGGTGAAGCCCCAGCGGCCTCGGGGGGCGGAGGCGTGATGATGTGCTCGGTGAAGTAGCCCCGGTGAGCTGGGAGACGGCGTCGGTGAAGTGCACCTGATGCGGTGGAAGTCGGTGTCTGTGAGGCACGTCGGTTGCGGCAGCCGACGTTGTCGGTGGACCACCCGGTGCGGTGGACGAGGGCGTAGATGAGGTAGCTCCGGTGCGGTGGTGAAGCGCGCCCGTCATCTTCGTCGTCGTCGTCTGGCAAAGAGGTGGGGAAAGAGACGAGACGAGGGGCGATTCGAACTTTGCTTGTGTTGGCGGCGAATTAGGGATTTGAGCAATCTGGGTGCGGAAGGGGACGGTGGAGAAGGGAGATTTTGCAGCACTGGAATTGGGGACGCCAGATATTTCAATCCAAAACATGGAAGCACGAACTTATTTTGTCGTCGTCCTTTTTTTGGGTGGGTGGCTGGGTGCTACGCGTGTGTCTGACACACGCGACCACCACGACACGACCCTGGTGCTCCTACATTTCAGAATGCAAACGAACCTTCTTTCATTTGCAAACGAATATGTATGTATTACCATGCCCATGTTTTCCTTGCAATAATTAGTCATTCAAAACGAGATACTATAAATTAATTAATGAGGAGTTATTTGAAAAAATTCGAAACGGTATCCACGCTAACATGGATTAGAGTGTGTGTCACATAATTAGTTATTTTAATTAGAGTGTGTGTCACATAGCGATCTCCAATTCGAACGTGGATTTCGCATTTCACTGTATCCACGCTACTTTTTTAATACAAATTCATATGTATATGATGAACACCATGGTAGTGAGAAAACTTTTGGATGGATTCAAACATATGACCTACAAAATAGCGCAACAAATCGAGTCAATGTCAACTTTTCGAAACCTAGTATGGCACGAATTCGAAATAATTACCAATATGCATGGTCCTCAGTTCAAATCTTACAATGTACACCGAATTGAAACATCGATATTAAGTCTCGTACTATCTACATTCTAATGTTGTTTTTAGTGTACACCGAATTGAAACATCGATATTAAGTCTCGTACTATCTACATTCTAATGTTGTTTTTAG